>NW_017727767.1:2128-2359 GCF_001865875.1 Lupinus angustifolius | reverse complement strand
ATAGGATGTGGATGAGGATAGGATGGGGATGAGGAAGAGGATGAGGATGAGGGTGAGAAAAAGGATGAGGATAGGATGAGGACGAGGATGAGGATTACGATAGGATGAGGATAGGATGAGGACGAGGATGAGGATGAGGATAGGATGAGGATGAGAATGTGGAAGAGGATGAGGATGAGGATGAGGATGACGAAGGGGATGAAGACGAGGATGAGGATAGGAGGAGGACGA
>NW_017727767.1:1627-2028 GCF_001865875.1 Lupinus angustifolius | reverse complement strand
GAGGATGAGGAAGAGGATGAGGATGCGGAAGTGGATAGGATGAGGACGAGAATGAGGATGAGGATAGGATGGGGATGAGGAAGAGGATGATGATAAGGATAGGATGGGGATGAGGAAGAGGATGAGGATGAGGGCGAGAATGAGGATGAGGATGCGGATAGGATTAGCAAGAGAATGAGGATAGGATGACGATAAGAAGAGGACGAGGATAAGGAAGAGGATAGGATGAGGATGAGGATAGTATAAGGATGAGGATAAGTTGGAAGATAGGATGAGGACGAGAATGAGAATTAGGATAGAATGAGGATGAGGACGAGGATAGGATGAGGAGTAGAATGAGGTAGAGGATGAGGATGAGGAGGAGGATGAGAATGAGGATGAGGATAGGATGAGGAGGAGGA
>NW_017727767.1:500-1527 GCF_001865875.1 Lupinus angustifolius | reverse complement strand
TGAGTATAGGAGGAGGAAGAGAATGAGGATAGGATGAAGAGGAGGATGAGCATGAGGAATAGGATGAAGAGGAGGATAGGATGAGGACGAGAATGATGATGAGGATGGGATGAGGATGAGGAGGAGGATGAGGATGAGGATGAGGATGAGCTTAAGATGAGGATGAGGATGAGGATGAGGATGTGAATGAGGATAGAAGGAGGATGAGAATGAGGATAGGATGAAGAGGAGGATGAGCATGAGGAATAGGATGAAGAGGAGGATAGGATGAGGACGAGAATGATGATGAGGATGGGATGAGGATGAGGAGGAGGATGAGGATGAGGATGAGGATGAGCTTAAGATGAGGATGAGGATGAGGATGAGGATGTGAATGAGGATAGAAGGAGGATGAGAATGAGGATAGGATGAAGAGGAGGATGAGCATGAGGAATAGGATGAAGAGGAGGATAGGATGAGGACGAGAATGATGATGAGGATGGGATGAGGATGAGGAGGAGGATGAGGATGAGGATGAGGATGAGCTTAAGATGAGGATGAGGATGAGGATGAGGATGTGAATGAGGATAGAAGGAGGATGAGAATGAGGATAGGATGAAGAGGAGGATGAGCATGAGGAATAGGATGAAGAGGAGGATAGGATGAGGACGAGAATGATGATGAGGATGGGATGAGGATGAGGAGGAGGATGAGGATGAGGATGAGGATGAGCTTAAGATGAGGATGAGGATGAGGATGAGGATGTGAATGAGGATAGAAGGAGGATGAGAATGAGGATAGGATGAAGAGGAGGATGAGGAGGAGGATGAGAATGAGGAAGAGGAAAGGATAAGGACGAGAATGAGAATGAGGATAGGATGAGGATGGGAATGTGCAAAAGGATGAGGATGAGGATAAAGATAGGATGAAGACGAGACTGAGGATGAGGATAGGAGGAGGACGAGGATGAGGATGAGGATGAGTATGAGGATAGGATGAGGACGACAATGAGGAAGAGGATAGGATGAGGACGAGGATGAGGACGAGG
>NW_017727767.1:0-400 GCF_001865875.1 Lupinus angustifolius | reverse complement strand
CGAGGATGTGGATAGGATTAGGACGAGAATGAGGATGAGGAAGAGGATGAGGATAAGGACGAGAATGAGGATGAGGATAGGATGTGGATGAGGACGAGGATAGGATGAGGATGAGGATTAGGAAGAGGATGAGGATGAGAAAGTGGATAGGATGAGGATGAGGATAGGTTGAGGATGAGGATAGGATGGGGATGAAGATAGGATGGGGATAAGAATAGGATGAGGACGAGGATAAGGATGAGGATAGGATTACGACGATAATGTGGATGGGGATAGGATGAGGAGTAGAATGAGGGTGAGGATAGGATGAGGACGTGAACGACAATGAGGATGAGGATGAGCATGAGGAAGAGGATGAGGTTAGGATGAGGAAGAGGATGAGGATAGGATGAGGATGAGG
>NW_017727766.1:437254-437559 GCF_001865875.1 Lupinus angustifolius | reverse complement strand
ATCCTCAAACTACCCTCCTCTTCATCCTCTTCCTCATCCTATCTTTGTTCTTATCCTATCCTCTTCCTCCTCCTCATACCCATCCTTATCCGATCCACATCCTCATCCAATCCTCATCCCCATCCTCATCCTACCCACCTTTTCATCCTCATCCTCTTCCTCATCGTATCTTCGTCATCATCCTCATCTTATCCTCATCCTCATCCTATCCTCTTCCTCATCCTCATCCTCATCTTCATCCTATCGTCCTCCTCATCCTCATCCTCATCCTCATCCTCATCCTCATCCTCATCCTCATCCTCATC
>NW_017727766.1:436210-437154 GCF_001865875.1 Lupinus angustifolius | reverse complement strand
CTCATCCTCATCCTCATCCTCATCCTCATCCTATCCTCATCCTCCTCCTCATCCCCATCCTCAAACTACCCTCTGCTTCATCCTCTTCCTCATCCTATCTTCGTCCTTATCCTATCCTCTTCCTCTTCCTCATACCCATCCCTATCCTATCCACATCCTCATCCTATCCTCATCCTCATCCTCATCCTATCCTCATCCTGATCCTGATCCTCCTCCTCCTCATCCTCATCCTCATCCTATCCTCATCCTGATCCTGATCCTCCTCCTCCTCATCCTCATCCTCATCCTATCCTCATCCTGATCCTGATCCTCCTCCTCCTCATCCTCATCCTCATCCTATCCTCATCCTGATCCTGATCCTCCTCCTCCTCATCCTCATCCTCATCCTATCCTCATCCTGATCCTGATCCTCCTCCTCCTCATCCTCATCCTCATCCTATCCTCATCCTGATCCTGATCCTCCTCCTCCTCATCCTCATCCTCATCCTATCCTCATCCTGATCCTGATCCTCCTCCTCCTCATCCTCATCCTCATCCTATCCTCATCCTGATCCTGATCCTCCTCCTCCTCATCCTCATCCTCATCCTATCCTCATCCTGATCCTGATCCTCCTCCTCCTCATCCTCATCCTCATCCTATCCTCATCCTGATCCTGATCCTCCTCCTCCTCATCCTCATCCTCATCCTATCCTCATCCTGATCCTGATCCTCCTCCTCCTCATCCTCATCCTCATCCTATCCTCATCCTGATCCTGATCCTCCTCCTCCTCATCCTCATCCTCATCCTATCCTCATCCTGATCCTGATCCTCCTCCTCCTCATCCTCATCCTCATCCTATCCTCCTCCATGACCTCATCCTATCCACATCGTCATCCTCATGCTATCCTCATCCTTCTCCTCATCCCCATCCTCATACTACCCTCCTCTTCATCCTCATCCTCT
>NW_017727766.1:435724-436110 GCF_001865875.1 Lupinus angustifolius | reverse complement strand
TCCTCATCCTCATCCTCATCCTCATCCTATCCTCATCCTCATCCCATCTTCGTCCACATCCTCTTCCTCATCCCATCTTCGTCCTCACCCTCATCCTATCCTCATCCTATCCTCCTCTTTATCCTCATCCTCATCCTTATCCTCATCCTCATCCTATCCTCATCCTCTTCCTCATCCTCCGCCTCATATTCCTCAACCTATCCTCGCCCTCATCCTCATCCTCATTCTATCTTCATCCTCATCCTCCTCATCCTATCCTCCACGTCATCCTCATGCTATCCTCATCCTCATCCTCATCCTCTCATCCTCATCCTCCTCCTCATCCTCTCATCCTCGTCCTCATCCTATCCTCCTCCTCATCCTCATCCTCATCCTATCCTCATCCC
>NW_017727766.1:435305-435624 GCF_001865875.1 Lupinus angustifolius | reverse complement strand
CTTCGTCCTCATCCTCATCCTCATCCTATCCTCTTCCTCATCCTCATCCTCCTCCTCATCCTATCCTCCTCCACGACCTCAACCTCATCCTCATCCTCCTCGTCATCCTTTCCTCATCCTCATCCCCATCCTCATCCTACCCTCCTCTCTATCCTCATCCTCTTCCTATCTTTGTCCTCATCCTCATCCTATCCTCATCCTATCATCCTCTTCCTATCTTGATCCTCGTCCGCATCCTATCATCATCCTCTTCCACATCCTTATCCTCATCCTCATCCTCATCCTCATCCTATCCTCTTCCTCATCCGCCTCCTCCATT
>NW_017727766.1:434816-435205 GCF_001865875.1 Lupinus angustifolius | reverse complement strand
ATCCTCATCCTCATCCTATCCTCTTCCTCATCCCATCTTAGTCCTCATCCTCTTCCTCATCCCATCTTCGTCCTCATCCTCATCCTATCCTCGTCCTTATCCTCATCCTATCCTACTCTTCCTCCTCATCCTCATCCTCATCCTGCTACTCCAATTCCTCATCATATCCTCGTCCTCATCCTATCCTCATCCTCATCATCCTCCTCCGCGTCATCCACATCCTACCCTCCTCTTCATCCTCATCCTCTTCCTCATCCTATCTTCGTCCCAATCCTCATCCTATCCACATCCTCATCCGCATCCTATCCTCATCCTCATCCTCTTTCCCATCCTCATCCCTATCCTCATCCTATGCTAATCCTAATCCTCATCCTCATCCTCATCCTAAC
>NW_017727766.1:434468-434716 GCF_001865875.1 Lupinus angustifolius | reverse complement strand
TATCCTCCTCGTCATCCTCATCCTCATCCTATCCTATCCTCAACCTCATACTCATGCTCATCCTCATCCTCATCCTACCCTCGTCCTCATCATATCCTCGTCATCTTCCTCCTCCTCCGCCTCCTCATCATATCCTCATCCTCATCCTACCCTCCGGCTCATCATATCTTCGTCCCCATCCTATCCTCATCCTCATCATCATCCTCCTCCCCATCCTCATCCTATCCTAATCCTAATCCTCATCCTCA
>NW_017727766.1:434054-434368 GCF_001865875.1 Lupinus angustifolius | reverse complement strand
TTCTCATCCTCCTCCTCCAACTCCTCATCATATCCTCGTCCTCATCCTATCCTCATCCTCCTCCTCGTCATCCTCATTCTCATCCTATCCTCCTCGTCATCCTCATGATATCCTCATCCTCCTCCTCATACTATCCTCAACCTCATACTCATGCTCATCCTCATCCTCATCCTATCCTCGTCCTCATCCTATCCTCGTCATCTTCCTCCTCCTCCGCCTCCTCATCGTATCCTCATCCTCATCGTACCCTCCTCCTCATCATATCTTCGTCCCCATCCTCATCCTATCCTCATCATATCTTCGTCCCCATCCTC
>NW_017727766.1:431143-433954 GCF_001865875.1 Lupinus angustifolius | reverse complement strand
ATCCTCATTCTCATCCTCATCCTATCCTCATCCACATCCTCATTCTCATCCTCATCCTATCCTCATCCACATCCTCATCCTCATCCTATCCTTTTCCTCATAGCTTAGGAGGACCTATGACTAGAGCTAAGACCAAAAAGGCCCAAGAAGCACTTCGACAACTCATATTTTCTACCATGGAAAAATTGCAAATGGGACCAAACATGAAGAGAAGGCTTTAATTTGCAAAAGTCTTAATGAAGAGCTCAAGGAAGGCCACGACCTAAGGGAGGATCCACCTTTATCTCTTTAGTTCTTACATTAGTAATTAGGACCATAAATAAGTGGGAGTTGTCTTAAAACCCACACTAGTTTAGGACTTTTATTTATCATGTCTTTAATTTAGGTGTCATTTTATTACATTTAATTTTATGAAGGTTCATGTCTTGTAGGAAAGGAGGCACGGTCACACTTAGAGATAAAGCAAAGAGATAGAACATTTGGATGAAAGCTTGGAGGGAAAAGATGCACGTCCAAAAGCTAAGAGATAAAGCAAGGAGATAGAGCATGGATGAAAAGCTTGGAGGGAAAAACTAGAGCCAAAATCCACACAGCTATAATCATGGGAGATCTAATCTCCACAAAATAAGGATCTACTAATCTAATTTCCCCAAGTCCACACGGCTATAATTAAGGGAGATCTAATCTCCACAAGATAAGGATCTCCTAATCTAATTTCCCCAAGTCCACACGGCTATAATTAAGGGAGATCTAATCTCCACAAGATAAGGATCTCCTAATCTAATTTCCCCAAGTCCACACGGCTATAATTAAGGGAGATCTAATCTCCACAAGATAAGGATCTCCTAATCTAATTTTCAAACAAGCAAATCAAAAGGAGGATCAAATTATATCATCAACATGAAGATAATGGAAGATATTATTTCAACCACTCATCAAGGCAATCTCAATTCAAATCCACCATCACCATTCGTCCAACACATGAAGATTAGATTGAGATTAGATAGGATTAGTTTATCTTTTCATGCCTTTTGATTAAGGCAATGCAAACCGAATTCCTTTCTCTATATATATGACCCAAATGCACAAGGAATAAAGCAGATTGAATTTTATATTGAATAACCATTGTTAGTGAGTTTTCTCCTAGCTTCTTGGCTGAGTCAAGACCCCTTGTTCTTATCAAGAGTATCATTCTCTTGTGGCGAACTTCACAAGGCTTATCAAACATTCCATTGTTTGTGGCGCCATACCATTCCAATTCCCCTTCCATATTCCTAAACACTTACAAACACACCAACCTTCAATCCACCATCCAAACCGTGATCACCTTGCACTCCATCATCAACCAACAATCACCCATCAACCACTACAAACCGTGAGCATCAATTCCACCATCAACCCACAATCATCCACAACATACAACCCATCATCAACTACAAACCGTGAGCATCATTCCATTATCAATCATTCATAAAGCAATTCTTTAAAGTCCAAACCGAGGCAAATTCAAAGCAAATCAAGCAAATACAAGTACAATCAACACTAAAAAGGACTTTCACAAGAAACGATCCAACAACAAAGGCAATCCACAAAGAGGTTGTCATCAAGTGGTCATCAGAGCTCAGTTCTTGCCTGAAAGTCACAATTATAATATCTTTATCAAAATAAGACTAAGGCATTGAATTTGAGGCAGCACCACAAGTAAGTGCAATTTCAAATTCTTCTTTCTCAAAATTCCTCTACTTCTACCCAAATTTCTTTCCCTTGGCCGAACCAAAAGCCATACATACACACAAAACCATACCCTAAACACATTACCCTACAAAAATCAAATCCATCCACAAAATACCCTACAAAACCGAGACATCCCAAGCACAAATCATCCAAAATACAACCCAAAACACCAAATACCTACACAAACCGAATATAAACCCTAACCCTAACCCAAACACATCAAGCCAAACACAAAACCTTAAACCTAACCCAAAAACCTACCCAAACCGAGACCACATTTATGAGATTAATGAACCATGTTTTAAAAGAATTTTTGGGAAAATTTGTGGTAGTATATTTTGATGACATATTAATATACAGTAAAAAATTAAATGAACACTTTGAACATATTAAACATGTCTTACTTGTGTTAAGAAGAGAAAAACTGTATGCTAATATTGAGAAATGTTCTTTCTGTGTGGACCATGTGATATTCTTGGGCATTCGCCCAAGGGGTCCATGTTGATAAAGAAAAGATTAAGGCCATCCAAGATTGGCCCACCCCCAACACTGTAACTGATGTTAGGAGCTTCCATGGCTTGGCTAGCTTTTACCGACGATTTGTTAGGGATTTTAGTACCCTAGCTGCACCTCTTAACGAGGTCGTTAAAAAGAATGGCGGCTTTAAATGGGGTGAGAAACAAGAGGAAGCCTTTAAGAGGCTTAAAGAGAAATTAACCAATGCACCCATTCTTGTTTTGCCTAATTTTTCAAAATCTTTTGAAATAGAATGTGATGCATCTAATGTGGGAATTGGAGCTGTGTTAATGCAGGAAGGACACCCAATAGCTTATTTCAGTGAGAAACTAGGTGGCCCAATGTTGAATTATTCCACCTATGACAAGGAATTGTATGCCTTGGTAAGGGCACTACAACCTTGGCAGCATTACCTCCTGCCCAAGGATTTTGTCATACATAGTGACCATGAGTCACTAAAATATTTGAAAGGGCAAGGTAAGTTAAATAAAAGACATGCTAAGTGGGTTGAATTCCTAGAGCAATTCCCTTATGTCATAAAACATAAGAAGGGAAAAGCCA
>NW_017727766.1:430172-431043 GCF_001865875.1 Lupinus angustifolius | reverse complement strand
CCAAACACTCACCAAAAACAACCCAAAAACCAAACCACATAATCATATCCCACGGCCAAACAAAAATCCAAAACAAAAACCAATCAAAAATATAACAAGTTTCAAGGTGCAAAAATCCCATATTCTTCTCAAAGACTTACATTCAAGAACGATCAAAACAAAATTCTGAATCCTCTCAAATGGATTCACATCAAGTGGTATTCAGAGCTAGTCTTGTGTAAGTCAAATTTTATTTCTTGTATTAAGTCAAAAAAAAAACACCAAAAAAAAATTCCTACCTTGCCAAACCGAAACCAAAATAAAAATAAAAAGAGTCTACCCTTACATTTGCCTCAAAATATATCTTAGCCAAATACTTTCTGTTTGTTAAGTCTGTGAGTTCGCCATATTCAAAGCAACTCTTGGTTAACTTGATTTTATCAAGAACCCAAGGAGAAATTGAGAGAAAGTGAGGGAGTGATACACACTAAACACATTGAGAGAAGTGAGAAAATGTCTAGTCCTTCAAGAGATGAGGTCGAATCCCCCAGGATCACGACCAAATAATCATATCAAAAACAAAATCCCATATTCCACGGACAAACAAGAATCCAAAACAAAAACCAATCAAAAATATAACAAGTTTCAATGTGCAAAAATCCCATATTCTTCTCAAAGACTTACATTCAAGAACAATCAAAACAAAACTCTGAATCCTCTCAAATGGATTCACATCAGTTTTGTTGTGATAGGAACCTGTGTGAGGTACTTTATGTAACGCCCCGAAAATCATTTCATATTTAATATATTTAATCTCTTAGGAAAATTTACCCATTTTTGTAAGAGATTAAATATATTAAATATGAAATGATTTTCGTAGTGTTACATAAAG
>NW_017727766.1:427197-430072 GCF_001865875.1 Lupinus angustifolius | reverse complement strand
TGCATCAACTGAATCAACAACAACAATAATAGCCACAACAACCACAACAACCCCAAGGACCTGCACTGTATAGGGGTATGGACGTGTTCTGTCATGGCAACCCGCCTAAGTTTGAAGGGGGAATTGCACCAGATGCTGCTACCAACTGGATCCAAGAGTTGGAGAGGATTTTCGGGGAACTGATGTGCACCGAGGAGCTAAAGGTCGCCTATGCGACCTATATGCTAGCTAAAGAGGTTGGGATTTGGAGGGATTTCACTCAACGCTAGATGGAGAACGAACAACAAGTTGTCATCTGGACAAATTTCAAGGATAAGTTTCTACATAAATACTTTCCAGTGGACATGAAGACTAAGAAAGAAATGGAATTCCTGCATTAGCAGTAGGGGAACATGTCAGTTGAGGAGTATGCTGTTGTGATTGAGGATTTGGCAAGGTATGCCCCACATTACAATCAAATGGGTAATGAAAGGTCAAGTGTGCCAAGTTTGAAGAAGGAATGAGGCAGGACTTGAAGATTATGTTTGCTCACCAACAAATACCAGATTTTCCAACTTTGGTCAACAAATGCAGAATCTATGAGGAGAGTGTGAAGGCAAGGAATGCCTCACTCAAGAATTATATTCCTCAGGGAAATTCCTATGGATCCTAGAGGAATTTGGGTCAGAATCGTGGAAGGGGAAAGCCTTTCCGCCACAACAAGAAACCATATGGATTTCCATATGGAAATCAACATAAATTATTCTGATCAAACAACAACAACCATAACAACAACAACAACAACAACCAAGGTTTTCAAGCTGGGAACTCCAGCAACAACTCACCACCTTGGTGCTCGAAGTGCATGGGAAAGCATTTCGGTGCCAACTGCCCTATTTTCTATCACTGCAACCAACAGGGACACATCAAGTCGGTGTGCCCTTAGCTCAAGAAGGAAGGAGTGAATGCTATTCGGGCTGCCAGACCTCAGTCCAAAGGAACGGGATTCTCCATGAGCGGAGCTAAGATCAAGGAGGATGAAGATCTCATTCAAGGTAAATGTCTTGTTAATGAGATTTCCTTATCTGTACTGTTTGATTCGGGTGCGACCCATTCATTTATATCCCATGATGTTGTTAACCGATTAGAATTGCCTATAGTCCCTTTACCATATGATCTAGTTGTGTCAACACCCACAAACGAAACTGTCATAGTCTCAACTATATGTTCACAATGCCCCATAATATTAGATAATAGAACTTTCCTAGTAGACCTGATATGTCTACCCTTATCCCAATTAGATATCATCTTAGGAATGGATTGTCTATCCAATTAGACAAAAAACAAATTCAAATTACTACAATCAAATGGTTGAAAAATTGAGTGAAACACTTACCCATTTAAAGTTCCAATTTTGAACTTGTGTGCAAAAACACTTTTTGATTAAAAAATATTTGCTTACGTAAATTGTTGCCCATTTTTATGAACAAAAGCATAAAATTCATATTTGAAGCATTATATGTTAAAAATTTACAATTCATGAAAAATCTCATTGAAAATAATGTTTTTGATTATGCTTAAGAATATTTGAAATCATGTAAATCATATCTTAAGAAATTAGCCAAGTCTTGAATTCGGGTAAGCTCTACCTTTTGTTTGAGGACAAACAAAGTCTTAAGTTGGGGGGATTTGATAAGTGCCAAAAATACCTAATTTTTCTACACATATCATGGCACTTATCCTTGGATAAATTGAGAAAACCAACTTAATTCAACACTTTTGGGATAAAATATCACCATCTTGTATATATGCTTTGTGTATTTCTTTTGTAATATATTTTGTAGGATTTGGGTGGAAAAGAGATGAATTAATTAAACACAAACAAAGTGCTCAAAATAGGCTGAAAATTATCATCAAATGACATGCTTAAGCTTGACGTGGCAAGCTATGTGCTTAAGAATGACTCAACAAGACTTGGCCTATGTGGAAAATATGGAGTCAACTTGAAGCTACTTACTAAGCAGCTTAGCTTGGACCAAATCCACGCCCAACTGACCTGGACACCAGTGTGGCATGGTCAAGCCCAACGTGGCACGATTAGAACACAAGCCTGGCACAAGCCAACCTGCTCAAGCAGACAGCTTAGTGGAGAACCTAGACCACCCAACTTGGAACCACACACGTGACTAGATCAGCAAGCACCATGCCACATCACCAACAACACAGTCCAAGCTGCTTAAGAAGACAACTTAGCCGTGTGGTGTGCACGCAACAACTTGGTCAACTCACCTAATAAGCAGCTTGGCGGTGTGCACGCAACAACTTGGTCAAGTTGACTTAGCCACCAAGCAACCATGACCTCATGCATGACCTCATTTCAAGTAGCCTCAATAGGCTTTTCAGAGGTATCTCGCCATAGCTGGGCTAGTAGCTCACAACTAGCTTGGGTGAGTGAGCCCCAAGCAGGTCACTGAGCTACTTGACCAAGTGACCAAACCCATGTTGAAGGGTTTGGTCAGCAGCTTGGCTATGGAAGAGAGCAGCTTGGTGGTGGGCAGAAACTCCTATACATTGAAGGGCACCTCAAAGGCAAAGAAAATACATTCTAATTCGCATTGTCACATTCCACTTCTCTCTCAATCTGAATTCTCTCTTCTTCCACATTTTCTTCTTGTAATTTTTGGAGAATTTCCAATCCAAAGTAGTTCAGGTAAGCATAGTTTGTAGTTTTCTTTCTTAATTTAAGATGAGAAAGGAGATGGCAAATGAGATGCAAAAACATAATGTTGTAAGCTCATTTCAGTCCAAAAAGCATCTCATCCTTGGATACATGGCTCATGCTCCAATAAATTGACTTGGATTATGGTGTAATTTCATCTCTTTAATTTATCTTTTG
>NW_017727766.1:423112-427097 GCF_001865875.1 Lupinus angustifolius | reverse complement strand
TTATCGTTTAAAATGAGTTAAGTTTTGGTCAATTCAGCTTGACTCGTTACGAATTGTATCGAGTCGAATTCCATGCATATCATTTTTAAGATGAATATCAAATTAATTAATGATAAAAAACTCTCGAACATATTAATTAACTTAAATTTATATAATTCATCACCAAGGAAGAAGATAATAGATATAAATAGAATTGAGACTTTTAAATCAATTTGTATTAAATTTTAATATGTATATATATATTTTCTACTTTAATATAAAAGTATAAATATAATAATTATATGTACCAAAAAATACATATAATAATTATGACCAATAAATACATATAATAGTTATGAAATGCTTTATTTTAATATGTATATATATTGTAGATATGATTATATATTTTATAATTATAAATTTAAATGTTCTCTATAGGTATAGGTATGTATAGATATGTTTAGATATGTACATATAATCGAGTTAACCCATGAATCTAATGAGGCAAACTATATTAAGCTTAAGTTTGTGTCTTTTATTTAAAGAGTTCAATATTTAGCTCCACTCAACTCGCATGCTTCGTTAATCAAGTCTCCAATTGTTAAGTTTATTTCACAAATGATTCTCCTATCCCATAAAATTACTCCATCCCTTTCATATTTTTTTATGGTTAAGGTTATATACATTGTTTACAAAATTATTAAATGATGTAAATGTTTACAATTGTTAAGTGTCAAGGAATGCACTAGCAATATTTTGCCTATGTTTTGACGAAGACAAGAAATTAATTAAAGCTTGAAGATGGCTCAACAATAAACATGCGTAGAACTCATTTCATTGGTCATATCTAGACTAGGTTATATCAATAGAGTTATATTTCTAAGTAGTCTGGGATGTGTGCCTTAGTTAGTGAGTATAGGTGAGGTAAACCTAGATGCAAGTCTCACTAGCCATTATAATTGTCGTATCATATTCATGAGGCATATCATATAGTTTATTATATGTTCATGCATTAATCATACATGTTATATGTGCATATTAGGCATAATATAATTGCTAAAACATGTATAAGAGTCAAGCATAACATATAAGTACTTTACCATTTAATCACGTTTTGATATATGTCGGTTAATCGATTAACATGGTGACTTAATCGATTAACGTGTCTGTTTTCAGTTATAACTGTTTTTTATTTTAACTGTGTAACTGATTGCAAGATTTTAAGGGTCAAATATGTTTTGTATAAGTTTTGGAATATTGCAGAAACGTGTAGCATTGCATACTATTGTTTAGAATTGATTATAGAGCATATTTTCGTGATTTAATGTGTAATAGGCAGAGAGAGATGCATGTGGGAGGAAGAGAGATTAACATGCTTAGTTGAAGTTGTTCATGGTATTTTACATGCTGTTTTTCACATGCTTAATCTCATCCATTCTTTCTTTCATGTTCATGCATTCTTGCTAGAGATTTTAAGAGAAATATTATGTCTTTATTGTTTTTTATTAACTCACATATGCATGATGGTTTGTGTTACTTGAGCGTGGGTTAATCGTTTAGTTTGTCATTGTTGTAAATTGAGCATTTTAGTGCTCGGTAAAACTTGTTTTTTGTAAATTGTTTTTGTACTTTGGATTTAGTCTCTCGGTGTCTCACCACCACTGAGATAGAGTGAATCTTCACAAAGACTAGGAGGTCTTGAATTTAGAGCGAGGATCTTGGTTGGGGCTGGATCGCGAGAAAGGTTATCTCAGGCGATAGGGATAGTCAAACCAAGGTTAGAGGTTCTTGAAATTCAAGAAAGAAGCATCTAGAGTCTTGTAATTGAATTGGTGTAGGTGACTATACAAAGTGTTCAATATAGTGAAGAGAAATCTCCCAAGATCAGAAGGGGAGGGCTGGATGTAGTTTGCAAGTGGACCCGCACACGAACCGGGATAAAAATCCATTTGTGCAAGCTGCTTTCTCTTAATCTCTTTTATAATTCTCATTGTTTGAATTTGTGATTGAAGCTGATATTTTGCTAACTAATAATTTTGCTATATCCTTGTTAATATTGAATAAAACTCTCTAGTGTAACTCTGTTTATCTGTTGATAAATAATTGTGCAAGAAGTTGATCTGACCATTATGTTTCTATTCCGAGTTAATCGATTAAGCCCACTGGTTAGTCGATTACTTGGGCTGTTTTCTAGAATTGAGTTTTGATGCGAGAAGCGGTAATTGACAACCGCTACACCTATTCAACCCCCCTTCTAGGTGTTTTTAAGCCACTGATACCTAACAATTGGTATCAGAGCTAGTACGACGTGCTAGCTCGACCGTATCTGCGTGATCCTAAGGGAATTAAAATGGGTTCCACCAACCCCTTTGGTGGTGATGGTGCATCCATTAACCGCCATCCCGTATTCAGTGGCGAGGGATACGCCCACTGGAAAGTCCGAATGAAGATCTTTATTGAGGCCATTCATTCAGATATTTTGGAATCTGTAATCAGCGTGACTTTTGTACCACTTCACTTAGTGGATGACAAACCGAAAGAAAAGCGTAAAAGCTTGTGGACCGATGACGAGCGCAAAAAAGGTTCATTATAACCATCACGCTAAAAATATAATAACGTCGGTCCTATCATATGACAAATTCTTTCGAGTATCTCAGTGTCAAAGTTCCAAGGAAATGTGGTACAAAAGATCAAGTGTATCAAGGCTGAATGCTCTTCTTGTATCAAGGCTGAATGCACTAGCGAGATCAAGTGTGCAAGGCTGAATGCGCTGACACATGAATACGAATTATTTCATATGTTACCAAGTCTATCAATTAGCGATATGCAATAGCTATTCACTCATATTTTTAATCATCTTGTCGCCCTTGGTAAAATGATTTCCAAAGGTGAAGTAAATAAGAAGGTTTTACGCTATCTTGACAGGAGATGACAACCTAAAGTAACTACAATCATGGAATATAAGGACCTTGATTCCATTCCTTTGGCAACATTATTCGGAAAGCTTCAAGAGCATGATATGGAGCTTGGATGCTTGACCATGCATGAAGAGTCAGACCACAAGAAGAAAGGCATGTCTCTTAAAGATACAACATCACAACCTACGAAAGAGATAGACAATGATGACACTGACTCTGACATTGATGAAGAAACGTTAAACCTTCTCGTACGAAAAATTGGAAAATTCTTCAAGAAGAAAGGAGGTTTCAAGCGTTTTCAAAAGAAGGAGGCGCGAGAATCAACAAAAAAAGACAAGAATAAAGAGTGCTTCACATGCCATGAATGTGGTAAGCCGGGTCACATGAAATTCCAATGCCCCACTTACTTGAAGAAAGTTGATTCGGAACAGAGCACTCCCTGAGAATTCAAATAGAGGAAAGCTTACATTGTCAGGAATGTACCAGAGGAAGAAACAACATGCAGCACCTCAGATGACCCGCACACGAACCGGGATAAAAATCCATTTGTGCAAGCTGCTTTCTCTTAATCTCTTTTATAATTCTCATTGTTTGAATTTGTGATTGAAGCTGATATTTTGCTAACTAATAATTTTGCTATATCCTTGTTAATATTGAATAAAACTCTCTAGTGTAACTCTGTTTATCTGTTGATAAATAATTGTGCAAGAAGTTGATCTGACCATTATGTTTCTATTCCGAGTTAATCGATTAAGCCCACTGATTAGTCGATTACCTGGGCTGTTTTCTAGAATTGAGTTTTGGTGCGAGAAGCGGTAATTGACAACCGCTACACCTATTCAACCCCCGTTCTAGGTGTGTTGAAGCCACTGATACCTAAAAATTGGTATCGGAGCTAGTACGACGTGCTAGCTCAACCGTATCTACATGATCCTAATGGAATTAAAATGGGTTCCACCAACCCCTTTGGTGGTGATGGTGCATCCATTAACCGCCATCCCGTATTCAGTGGCGAGGGATACGCCCACTGGAAAGTCTGGATGAAGATCTTTATTGAGGCCATTGATTCGGATATTTTGGAATCTATA
>NW_017727766.1:420199-423012 GCF_001865875.1 Lupinus angustifolius | reverse complement strand
TTAAAGAAATTTGCAAGAATTAGTGACGATAGAAAAAGGTAAATTTTACTAAATGATCAGAAAATATTACAACTTCGAAAAGAATTAGATGAGCTGAAATTAGAAAATGAAACTTTAGATCTAATTTTTTCTTGTAATTCATGCGACTGCTCTAACGATAAATTATGTCATTCCACTGTCTGTGAGTCTTGCAAGGACTTGAAAAATGAGAATTTAAACTGAATGGAAAACTCACAAATTTATAGATAGTCAACACTAATAAGATACCTTGCTAGGTAAAACAAGAAATGTTGGTGACCACACTGGATTAAGGTATATCCCCCCACGTCATAGAAATAAACCATATAGGAAACATGTAACTCGTGCTAATAAAAAATCTTATAATCAAAATAGAGTTCCTACATGTTTCTATTGTGGCACATATGGCCATACCTCTTACTCCTGTTACATCAGGAAATATGGGATATTGAGTGGTGTTTATGCTTGGGGGGAAAAGGGAGATAACTCCCTGCTTACTAACAGAAAAGGACCCAATATAATTTGGGTACCTAAAACCAGCAAGTGATTTATTTTGCAGGTATGTCTACGAACACATGGGAAACATTGGTATCTTGATAGTGGGTGTTTGAGACATATGACCGGAGACAAGTCAAAATTCCTAGACTTGTCATTGAAGAAAAAGGTTTCGTCACATACAGAGATAATAGCTTGAGGCCTAGTCCCCCAAGCTATTGTGAGCTACTTGCCCAACTATTGTGAGCTACCTCTGATAATCCTATGTAGGCTACTTGGAGTGAGGTCATGCAAGAAGTCATGGCTGCTTGGTTGCTAAGTCAACTTGACCAACTTGTTGAGTGCACACTGCCAAGCTACTATGTGGCACCACTAAGCTGCGTGCTTGAGCAGCTTTGACCGTGCTGATCGTGATATGGCTTAGTGCTTGCTGATCTAGCCAAGTGTGTGGTTCCAAGTTGGGCGGTGAAGATGCTCCACTAAGCTGTCTGCTTGAGCAGGTTGGCTTGTGTCAGGCTTGTGTTTTGGCCGTGCCATGTTGAGCCTGACCATGCTAGGTTGAGTCTGACTATGCTAGGTTGGCGTCCAGGTCTGCTAGGCATGGGTTTGGTCCAAGTTAAGCTTCTTAGTGAGCCACTTCTGTTCAATTTTTTTTAATTACTATGCAAATTGCCTGTCTGATCATTATGTTCTGTGCATTAGTCAATCGATTAAAACTTGCTGTTAATTGATTAACTGTACTGTTTTCCATCAGTTGGGTTTTGGTTCAAGAAACAGTGATTGATAACTGCTACACCTATTCAACCCCCCCTTCTAGGTGTTCCTAGGCCACTGATACCTAACAAGTGGTATAAGAGCTAGTATGACGTGCTAGCTCAACAACATCCTCGTGATCCGAAGGGAATTAAAATGGGGTTCCACCAACCCCTTTGGCGGTGATGGCGCATCCATTAACCGCCCTCTCGTATTCAGTGGCGAGGGTTACGCCTACTAGAAAGTCGGAATGAAAATATTCATTAATGCTATTGATTCAGTTATTTGGGAATCCGTAATCAGTGGCCCCTTCGCCCCACTTCACTTAGTGGATGGCAAACCAAAAGAAAAGCCAAAAAGCTTATGGACCGATGAGGAGCGCAAGAAGGTCCAATTCAACCTTCGCGCCAAAAACATCATTACCTCGGCCCTATCCTATGATGAATTCTTTCGGGTGTCTCAATGTCAAAGTGCCAAGGAAATGTGGGACACTTTACAAGTGATTCACGAAGGAACTAGCAAGGTCAAGCGCACCCTGCTAAACGCGCTAACTCACGAATACGAATTATTTCGTACGCTACCGAGTGAATCGATCGGCGATATGCAAAAACAATTCACTCACATTATTAACCATCTTATTGCTTTAGATAAGATGTTCAACAAAGGAGAGCTCACTCATAAAGTCTTACGTTGTCTTGATAGGAGATGGCAACCTAAAGTGACGGTAATCATGGAGTCGAAGGATCTAGACTCCATGCCTTTGGCAACACTCTTTGGAAAGCTTCAGGAGCATGAGATGGAGCTTCGGCGTTTGACAATGCATGCGGAAACCGACCGCAAAACGAAGGGAATATCTCTCAAAGCTTCAACATCACAACCCATTGAAGAGATAGATAATGATGACTCTGATTCAGACATTAACGAGGAAACGCTAAATCTCCTTTTGTGAAAATTTGAAAACTTCTTGAAGAAGAAAGGAGGACTTAGACGAATCCAAAGGAAAGAAGCGCGTGAATCAACAAAGAAAGGCAAGACAAAGGAGCGCTTCACTTGCCATGAATGTGGTAAGCTAGGACACATGACGTATCAGTGCCCCACTTACTTAAAAAGAGTTGATTCAGAGAAGAGCACTCCCCAAGACTTCAAGTCAAAGAAACCATACATTGTCTGGGATGTACCAGAGGAAGAAACAACATCAAGCACCTCGAATGAAGAGGAGACCACGAAGCTGTGCTTAATGGCGATATCAGATGAGGCTTGCGGATCAGGTAGCAAGGATACTTTAGATGAGGTATACTTTGACACATCATCCTCTTCTTCTAATTCTCCCTCATATGAAATATTATATAGTGCTTATGTTGAGATGCATGATGAACTTAAAAAATTAGCAAAGTTAAGTAAGGAGAGAAAAACAATAATTTTGCTAAACCAACAAAATATAATTCAACTGCAGAAAGAATTAGATGAATTAAAATTGGAAAGAGAAACATTAGATCTAATTTTTTCCTGTGCTTCATGCGATTGCTCGAAAAATAACTTATGTCAAA
>NW_017727766.1:414316-420099 GCF_001865875.1 Lupinus angustifolius | reverse complement strand
AACTCGATAAGGTGCTAGGTGATATATCTACGGGGGTGGTAACCCGTAGCTCTTGACGAAAATTTTGTAATTGTGTGGCATTCATGTCTAAATTAGAGCCTAAGACCATCAATGAAGCCATCGAGGATGTACGTTGGGGTATAGCTATGCAAGAAGATCTAAATCAGTTCCAGCGAAACAATGTGTGGGACTTGGTCCCCAAACCAAAACATCATCCCGTAATTGGCACCAGATGAATCTTCCGTAATAAGCTAGATGAATCTGGCTTAATAATTAGAAATAAGGCTCACCTAGTGGCCAAAGGCTATCGAGGTTACTTGGAGTAAGGTCATGGTTTCTTGGTGCCTAAGTCAACTTGACCAACTCGCTGAGTGCACACCGCCAAGCTCCTACGTGGCACCGCTAAGCTACCTGCTTGAGTAGCTTTGACCCTAATGATGGTGACGTGGCTTGGTGCTTGCTTATATGGGCAGGTGTGTGGTTCCAAGCTGGGCGGTCAAGATGCTCCACTAAGATGACTGTTTGAGCAGGTTGGCTTGTGCCAGGCTTGTGTTGTGCCTGTGCCAAGTTGAGCATGACCGTGCTAGGTGGTGTCCAGGTCAGTTAGGCGTGGGTGTGGTCCAAGCTAAGCTTCTTAGTGGGCACCTTCATGTTGACTCCATGCTTTCGACATAGGCCAAATTTTGTTGAATCATGCTTAAGGCTAAGCAAATAGCTTGCCACATCAAGCTTAAGCATGTCATGTGTGGATCATTTTGGCCAATTTTGAGCATTTTTCTTGCACTTGATTATTTCTTCTCTTTTCCACCTAAATCCTACAAAATATAATAAAAATCAAATACACAAAGCATAGATACAAGATTGTGATATTTTATCCAAAAACTGTTGAATTAAGTTGGTTTTCACAATTTTCCCAAGGATAAGTGCTATAAAAAGTGTATGAAATTTAGGCATTTTTGGCACTTATCAACTACATATTATTGTGGAACCTTGATTATTCTCTAGCTGGGTTTATTTATTTTTCTGTGTTTATTTAAAAAAAGAAATTGAATGTAAAGAGTACCTAAAACATGACATCTTGAGTTTAGATATTTGGAAGGCAAAGGGGTATGAGAATGGACCAGGGTTCAATAAACTAACCCATAAACGTTAAAGTCATGTTTTATTTCATACAATTATTATTCCATGTCATGCATGGATATGACATAACAACAACCATTAATTGGCGTTCAAGTTCCTATTATGGGGTGGAGTAGAAGGAGAAAAGAAAATGCTCAAAATAGTAATTAAATGAATTTTGCTAAATATAGTTTCAAGTGGCTGAAAATGTTGACAATATATGAAATGGATGGATCAAGGAAGAGCTTTTCAACCTCAAGGCAAAATAAATCAAAGAAGATGAATTGATCAATGATCAATGATGACATTTGCAAGCTCTACCAAAAATAAATTGAAGAGGATGAATTGATCAATAATCAATAATGAGCTTTGCTAGCTCTAGGAAAAGGGAATCGAAGAAATAATGCTTATCCATCTATAACAAAATCCATCTCCAAGCTTAACCACCATAAACAGAAGCAAATTAACAAGATTGAATGGAAAGAGATAATGAATGATAGACAATTTGTGCTCAAGAAGAGAAAAATGAAACAAATTAAATTGAAATTAAGATTGAATTGAATTTTGCTGAATTGAACGATATTCTTACAACATGCAATACCAAATAACAAGGACCAAATTTGAGAAATGACCCTCAATAAGGAAGAACTAGAGAGTGTCACCTTTGTTTAAATGATAATTAGTATGACATCTAAAGTGTTGAGAAGAACTTTGATCAACACAAGAGAAAAACACTAATTGTAGCTAGACCATGGTAGATATGAAACACCAAAGATATGAACCACTTCAAAAGTTCTATATTCAACAATTCGCTCAATATGGAGCATATACATCCTACGCATCCAATTTGGAAAGAAGATAATATAGTAGAGAATATGATAATCCACAAAGTGATATGAGAATAATGACTAAGACTTAACATTGAAAGAAGGCAAAAACCGGAAAACTAAGAAACATAAGGTCAAAAGCCTAAGCTTCCTTCAAGGCGGATACCATGGCTCCGATACCATGTTGAAATTACAGAGTTCTTCATCCAACAAAAGTCTTCAAGGCGGATACCATGGCTCTGATACAAAAAGGCATAAAATTAACATATATTTATACTAATATGGACTCTAGAAATAACTCATAAAATAAGATAATCTTAATCGTAAGGGATCTTCTTAGATATCCTAGAAAATCTAAGTTATAGAAATGATATTCTCTTGATATTCAAATATCTCTTAGATATTATTTATAACATAATTTAAAATATTATATGATATTTCCATATATTCTAATATCCACACTCAAGCTAAATCTTACTAAGCTTTAAGCTTGTTACAAATAACCCCTTTGACAATTAAAATAACCATAGAAATTAAATAAAATCTACCAAACATAGCTTCACGTGGTTGTAGATATTGACGAAATCTGAAATGGATTGATCAATGAAGAGCTTTATAAGTTCTATGCAAAATAAATTTAAAAAGAGGAATTGATTAACAATAAATGATGAGCTTTACAAGCTCTGTAAAAAATGAATTGAAGAGGATGAATTGATCAACAATCAATAACGAGTTCCGTAAGGTTTAGGAAAAAGAAATCGAAGACGATGTAAACAATAACGCTTAACCATCCATGGCATAAGCTATCTCCAAGGTTAAACACGATAGAAAGAAGCAAACTAACAAGAATGAATTGAAAGATGGAGTAAAGGATAAGAAATTGATGCCCAAGAAGAGAAAAATGAAGAAGATTAAATTGAAATTAAGAGTGAATTAAATTGTGGTTGTTGGTTAATAAGGGCTTTAATTTCAGCTAGGGGGGTGAATTTTTTTTTATCTTGATAAGCAAGAAAGCAGTATTTAATCTCGTGTAATAAGCACTTAAAAGATTAGTGAAAGTGATTGCTAGAGCAGATTAACTTATGCAATTATCTTTGTATCAATGTAATCAAATGAAGTAAAAATACAATGTATAAGTTAAAAAGAAAAATCTCATAGATCAGACGGGGGGCCTGGATGTAGTTTGCAAGTGGACCCGCAAACAAACCAGGATAAAAATCTTGTTGCATGCATTTCTTTCCCTACTCTCTTTATTGTTTTAATCGATTACTTTCTATAGTTGTATTAGCTGTAATAATCTGTTTCTATATTGTTCTGTTGTAACTCTGATATATCTATTAGCTCTGTATATTTGCTTCAATCTCAGTTGCTTGTCGTACAAGAAACTGAATCTGTTTATGCGATCTGAGTAGTGTTTATCGCTTAAATAGTTGTAGTTAATCGATTATTCTTTTTGTGTTAATCGATTAAACTAGGGTTTTTCAGCATTATATGTTGTTTGCGAAAAGTGGATACTTTTACCGCTACACCTATTCAACCCCCCCCTTCTAGATGTATTTCAGCCACTGATACCTAACAAGTGGTATCACAGCTAGTACGAAGTGCTAGCTCAACCGCGTTTTTGTGATCCTAAGGGAAATACAATGAGTTCTACAAACCCGTTTGGTGGTGATCATTCATCCATTAACCGACCACCCATATTCAGTGGTGAAGGGTATGTCTACTGGAATGTCCACATGCAAATCTTTATAGAAGCCATTGACTTGGATATTTGGGAATCTGTAGTCAACGGCCCTATCGTTCCATAACACCTAGTGGACGATGAAACGAGCACTCCCAGGGAATTCAAATCTCAGAAAGCCTACATCGTATGGGATGTACCTGAGGAGGAAACGACATCAAGCACCTCTAGTGAGGAGGAGTTAGCAAAGCTATGTTTGATGGCTAGATCTGACAACGCTAGCAATTAAAGTACACAAGAAGATAAACATGAGGTATATTTTGACACCTCATCCATTTCTGATGACTCACCTCCCTATGATGATTTATATGAGGCTTATATCGAGTTACATGCTGAACTAAAAAAGTTAGTTTGGATAAATGTTGATAGAAAAAGATTAATCCTACCAAATGAAGAAAAAATAAGCAAACTACAAAGAGAATTAGATGAACTAAAATTAGAAAACGAAACATTAGACATTATCTATTCCTGTAGCACATGTAACTGCTCTGAAGATAATTTATGTCAAAAAGTTGTCTGTGAGACTTGGGAGACTTTTTAAGAAGAGAATTTCAAACTTAAAGAAAAACTCACACGTCTCACAAACAGTCAACAACAATTAGACACTATGCTAAGTCAAACAAGAAACGTTGGTGATCATACAGGACTAGGTTATACTCGCCCTACTAGGAACAAAAGATCATATAGAAAACTTATAGCTCGTCCTAAAAATAAATATCACAAGCACACACCTACATGTTTTTACTGCAGTGCATATGGTCAAACTTCATATTCATGCTACATGAGAAAGTATGGTGTACCTAACGACGTTTATAAGTGGATAAAGAAGGGAAATAACTCCCTGATTACTAACAGAAAAGGACCCAATATCAATTGGGTACCTAAGAAAGACAAGTGATCTTTTTGCAGGTATGTCTTCGACCACAAGGGCAGAAATGGTACCTAGACAGCGGGTGTTCGAGACATATGACAGATGACAGATCAAACATTCTAGATCTTTCACTTAAAGGTAAAGGATACGTCACTTACGGAGACAACAACAAGGGAAAGATTCTTGGCATCGGAACAGTTGGAAATTCATCTCAGACTCTTATTGAAAATGTTCTCTATGTTGAAGGATTAGAACATAATCTCTTGAGCATAAGCCAACTCTGTGACAAAGGTAACCGTGTGTCTTTCGATTCTAAGTGTTGTATTATTCGTGACATTTTATCTAATAATGTTAAATTTGTTGGTCATCGTATAAATAATATTTACATGGTTAATTTGGATGATGTCACTACTTTGTTTTCAAAATGTTTTATCATCAAACGAACTAGTTGAGGGGCTACCAAAACTAAATTTTAAAACCAAAGAGATTTGTGACACTTGTCAAAATTGCAAACAAATCAAAAACTCTTTTAAAAAGAAAAATGTGATCTCCACTTCAAGGCCTTCGGAGTTACTCCACATGGACTTGTTTGGGCCATCACAAATCATGAGTTTTGGAGGTAGCTATTATGCCTTACTTATTGTTGAAGATTTCTCCCGATTTACATGGACATTATTTCTATCTGCAAAAAGCGATGCGTTCAAATCTTTGAAAAATCTCGCCAAGCAAATCCAAAACCTACTTAACCTGAAAATAGTATATATACGTAGTGATCACGTGGGAGAATTTGAGAACTTTCCGTTTTATAAATTCTGTGATAAGCATGGCATTCTACATCAATTCTCTGCTCCTCGCACTCCACAACAAAATGGAGTTGTTGAGAGGAAGAATCGTGTTCTAGAAGAATTGGCCAGAACCATGCTTAATGAAAGTAGTATCCCCAAATATTTCTGGGCAGATGCAGTGCATACTGCATACTATGTGATAAATCGAGTACTTCTAAGGCCTAATATAAATAAAACTCCTTATAAAATTTTGAATGGCCGTAAACCAAACATATCCCATCTTCACGCTTTCGGATGCAAATGTTTTATCTTAAATAATGGAAAGCGGGCTTTAGGAAAATTTGATTCAAAAGCCGATGAAGGAATATTTTTGGGGTATTCGATGCATAGCAAAGCCTTTAGAGTGTTTAATAAATATTCAATGCAAGTAGAAGAGTCTA
>NW_017727766.1:413701-414216 GCF_001865875.1 Lupinus angustifolius | reverse complement strand
GAGTCTTCTTCAAAAGAGAAGAGAAAGGTCGTGCCTGATGATGTTGCAGGTGCTTTAGATGAAGCATACTCAAAGGACATGGATAATGAGAAAGCAACTGATGAAGAAGGTCAGACCAGATCTGAGGAGCATTCAGATATGCCAACTGTCTGGAAAACAAAGAAAGCTCACCTAATCGATAAAGTAATAGGTGACATATCTACGGGAGTGGTAATCCGTAGTTCCTTATGAAACTTTTGTAACTTTGTAGCTTTTGTATCTCAGATTTAGCCTAAGACCATTGATGAGGCCATTGAGGATGTACACTGGGTATAGCTATGGAAGAAGAGCTAAACCAGTTTGAATGTAACATTGGTTGGGACTTGGTCCCTAAACCTAAAAATCATCCTGTGATTGGTACCAGATGGGTCTTTAGAAACAAACTAGATGAATCAGGCTTAATCATTCGAAATAAGGCACGTTTGGTGGCAAAAGGCTACAACCAGGAGGAACGTATCGACTATGATGAGACCTAT
>NW_017727766.1:411758-413601 GCF_001865875.1 Lupinus angustifolius | reverse complement strand
GGTATCCTCGGGATGCCTCACTATCTTTTGTAGGATATTCCGACTCCGATTTTGCCGGATGTAAATTGGATCGGAAAAGCACTAGTGGTACTTGTCACTTGTTGGGCAGTTCATTAGTTGCATGGCACAGTAAAAAGCAAGCTTGTGTTGCTTTGTCCACCGCCGAAGCGTAATACATTGTCGCCAGTGTGTGTTGCGCTCAAATCCTTTGGATGAAGCAGCAACTTAAGGACTTTGGTCTTAAACTAGAAAAGATCCCCATTAAATGCGATAATACAAGTGCCATAAACCTATCCAAGAATCCCGTTTTGCATTCTAGAACCAAGCATATAGAAATTAGACATCATTTCTTACGTGATCATGTTCAAAAAGGTGACTGCGTGCTTAAATTCGTTTAAACCTCTAAATAGTTAGCAGATATTTTCACCCAGCCCCTTCCACGGGATACTTTCTATGTTCTAAGGAGAGATCTTGGAATTCTTGATGAACAATATCTTGATTAAAACCGTCTAGATGTTTAGTTCATGTCTTGCTTCTACATGCTTATTAGTCTCTTGATTTAATGAAATGTCTTAAAATGTAAAAGGATATCTCATAATAATTCTTTTTTGTGCGATTACATATATTTAGACTAATCTTTAAGAATGCATGCATAAGTCCCAAAAAGTTGAAACCTTTCTACTTGATCTAAAAATTACTCTGTTTAATCGATTAAAACATGAAAATTAATCGATTAATGTTTAATGTTAATCGATTACCTGAGCATCAGTTTTGAAAAATCATTTTACGTATGATTTTAATCGATTAACCAGGCCCGTTAATCAATTAAAACCAGTAGTATAAGTGCAGACAGCACTTCGGTTTCACACTTTTTTCGGCATTTTCTCTATTTCCTCTTCCTCTTGAGTCTCTGTAACAATAATACAACTGAACCGAGTGCATTAACCTAGATAAACCTCACCCCTAACCCTCTCTAATCTCCTAGAAATCTCTAATTTCATCCTATTTCACTTCAATCCCGTTTTTCCCCAAATCAAAACCCTAGGTTAGGTTTGCCACATTCCCTCTCTAGTTCTTCCAAAATCAACTCGGTTTCTGCAAAACAATGGAACAAAGTTGCCCAAAAAGATTCAAAACCCCTGCTAATCATGGAAGGAGACTGGAGTTTGGCTCATCCTCCACTCGGGGCACCCAACAGGACCGTGGTGACCCATTCTACTTGCTCATTCTGCAAGAGACTCACTTGGCTAAGTTTCAAGGACGAAAACCCACGTATGTAAAGTATGTTGATCTAACCTAGATGGCGGAATAGAATTTCAGTTTCTCGCATGATATGGAAGCTCAGGGAGCCGTTAAATTTCTGGAATTGAAGGGACAAGTCTACCCTGCTATAGTTAGGGAGTTTTATGCAAACTTTAGGTATAAGGATGGTAAATATTGGTCTATGATTTCTGGAAAACAGTTTGAGATTAGTGATGACCTGTTTATTAATGTTGGTGGGTTATCCTCTTCGGGTTATGGTATAGAAGACTTCTCATGGGTTAAGGATAATTTTGATGCTACTAAGGTGTATAAGTCGTTTCTTAGAGGACCTCATTTGTACATTCAGGGTGGATTGACCAAGGCTGGGTCATTATCTATTGAGAACAGGCTGCTGTATTATATCACCGCTTATATTCTGGTGCAGAGGAACACAAATCATGCACAACCCACTGTAAATGATTTGCGTTTCATGTACGTTGTTAAGAACAATGTGATGATTAACTGGCCTGAGGAGATCTTAAAGGTCATGAATATTATTTCTCTGTCGCAGTCTAAGTTGCTTCCCTACAGTATCTTTATA
>NW_017727766.1:409516-411658 GCF_001865875.1 Lupinus angustifolius | reverse complement strand
AGTGAGTCAAACCAAGGGATAAAGTTCTTTAGTTTTCAAGAAAGTGTCTAAGTGTTGTAATTGAAAGAATTGTTTGTAAAACGTTATTTCCATTATAGTGAAGAAAAATCTCCCACATCAGACGGGGGCCTAGATGTAGTTTGCAAGTGGACCTGCAAACGAACTAGGATAAAAATCTTGTTGCAAGCTTTTCTTTATATAGTTGTATTAGCTGTAATAATCTGTTTCTATGCTATTATGTTGTAACTCTGATATATCTGTTAGCTCTGTATATTTGCTTCAATCTCAGTTGCTTGTCGTACAAAAAACTGAATCTGTTTATGCGATCTGAGATGTGTTAATCGATTAAATAGTTGTAGTTAATCGATTATTCTTTACGTGTTAATCGATTAAATTGGGGTTTTTCAGCATTATATGTTGTTTGCAAAAAGTAGATACTTTGACCGCTACACCTATTCAACCCCCTTCTAGGTGTATTTTAGCCACTGATACCTAACAGGTTGGAACTGCTGGTGTCTCTGAAATAGAAGAGGATACCACTTTGCTGAGGCTTTTTCCATTAACTCTAATCGGCAGGCTAAGGAATGGTTTCTAGATCTGCCTCTGCACATTAAGAATGACTGGAATCTGGTGGAGGAGAAATTTATGGGCAGATACTTTCCGCAAGGAAAGTTTATGGACATAAAAACAACAATATCCACCTTTGTTCAGCCTACTAGGAATATTCTTTGCTAATCCTGGGATAGATTCAAATCTATGCTGTGGAAGTGCCCAAATCATGGATTTCATGTGCAAACTCAAATCCATATTTTTATCAATGGGTTGAAATAACAAAACAAGTGGATTCTAAACGCTACGGCTGGCGAACAACTCTCGACTAAACCACCATAGGAAGCCATAGATATAATTGAATCCATGGCAATGAATGACCAGAAAAGTCAGCACCAAAGAGGACCACCACCAAGGAGAGGTGTTGTCCCTGAATTAAGTTCAACAGATGCAATGATGGCTCAACATAAACTGCTTCAAGAACAACCTGATGAAGTGACCTAAAAACATAAT
Source organism: Lupinus angustifolius (assembly GCF_001865875.1). Lineage (NCBI taxonomy): Eukaryota > Viridiplantae > Streptophyta > Magnoliopsida > Fabales > Fabaceae > Lupinus > Lupinus angustifolius. The sequence goes on along the minus strand of NW_017727766.1, from coordinate 410,596 downwards.
GATTTACCTCGACAAATACGAGAATCTTCAAAGAAGCAATTTTATAGTTGTAAGCATTATGCTGATAATCATGAGGAAGGCCATTGTTAAAATGAGGAAGTCCATTTTGTGGGCAATCCTCCAAGGTATAACATTAAGAATAATTACCCTCAAGTGGGTTATAATCAGTTTCAAACAAATCAGCCTTGCAGACAAGAAAATCCTCGAAAACAACAAGCTCAATTCTACCGGAGGAACAGTTAGTATCAACACCCAACACAAGAGAAAATTGTTAAACTGGAGGACACTTTGAATCAATTCATGCAAATGACAATGTCCAACCAGAAAAACACTAATGCCTCTCTTTGGAATATGGAGGTTCAAATTGGGCAGCTGGCCAAACAATTAGCTGAAAATTAGATATCAACATTTTCAGCTAATACTGGAGTTAATTCGAGAAAGCACTGTAATGTTATGGGTGAGCCAAGCTCAACAGGGAAGTATGAAGAAGGTGGTAAAAGTCTGGGTTAATAGGTAACATACGTCAAGCTAATGACGTTAAAAGAGCGCTTGTTGGGAGGCAACCAGGTACATTTTAAGTCTCCAATTGTTAAGTTTATTTCACAAATGATTCTCCTATCCCATAAAATTACTCCATCCCTTTCATATTTTTTTATGGTTAAGGTTATATACATTGTTTACAAAATTATAAAATGATGTAAATGTTTGATACAAATTGATTAAAATAATCTGAAAGTGCAAAGTGTCAAGGAATGCACTAGCAATATTTTGCTTATGTTTTGACGAATACAAGAAATTAATTAAAGCTTGAAGATGGCTCAACCATCAACATGCCTAGAACTCATTTCATTGGTCATATCTAGACTAGGTTATATCAATAGAATTATATTTCTAAGTACTATGGGATGTGTGCCTTAGTTAGTGAGTATAGGTGAGGTAAACCTAGATGCAAGTCTCACAAGCCATTATAATTGTCATATCATATTCATGAGGCATATCATCTAGTATATTATATGTTCAGACATTAATCATACATGTTATATGTGCATATTAGGCATAATATAATTGCTAAAACATGTA
>NW_017727766.1:404126-409416 GCF_001865875.1 Lupinus angustifolius | reverse complement strand
TTCTATTAGGCAATTCCTCGTGGTTCGACATAACCTATACTATACTACAATTGAATCTTGAAAGATGTATAAATTGTGAAATAGTAAAATGTTATCAATAAATTTAAAAGTTTATATTTTTGGGTCAAATTGTTTGTAATCGTTCTCATTTGCACATTCTGCTCTGCTTATTTTAGTAATTATTTCATAATCTATACTAATTAATAAAACAAAAATATAAAATAACTACTCCTTCATGTTGTAATTTGTAGTTCCATGTTTTATCTTCACTATCTTCTATTTTATACCAAAAACCATATACACAATGTTCCCTGCATTCATATTATTACTTAGTTTTCAAAAACTATCATCTTTATTATTTTTTAACCATTTTTTTAGAATTGTTTAAAACCTCCCATTTTAATTAGTTTTTAAAAAATTGGCACCTTAGTTACTTTTAGAAAAAAAACTACCACATTCAAAGAAATTGTTGTGTAAATTATATAATTTAGAAGTATAATACATCTTTAGTTATTCTTTCCACTGCATTATTTTAGGATGATATTTCTAAACAAGACAAAGCAATGCATTGAAGATGCTACAAAAACATAATATTACTCACTGCTATCATTTCTCACTACAATTGGAGTTTCCACTATACCCACTACTACTAATTTCACACTGCATGCACTTGGGAGAAAAGACATATTAATGCATGAGCGATTCCACTTTATGGTGTAATTTGCATCACATTATACAATAGAAAATGGTACATATTTAATTATTCTCTCCCCTCCATAACCACCACCCTAATACTAAAAGAGTAAATAAATTATTAGTTTTGGAAGTTTTTAAGCAAATTATCTTCTACTTTGAAACCAACATCTTAATAGTTTTGAAAGTTTTTCAGCAATAAAAAATCTGCCATGTTCTATGTCATGCCAATATTGCACTTAGAAAACACATTCCTCAATGTGAAAATCATCTTTACTTTTGTTGTAGTTGGGCAACCTATAAAGTACAAAGTAATGCATCATAAGTTTTCTATTCCCATTTTTATTCTCCATTCTCTTCCTTTTCCAATTTTCAGGTATTTATTTTTCTTCCTTTTTACTTTTCATTTCTCTCTCTCTCTTATGATACAATGAGACTTAACAATAACTACATTTCATGATAATACAATATATTCCATGAATGAATACAATAAATAAATGTTCGTAATTCTCTTTCCTTTTTCCTATTTTATTATGTACTTTATGTTAATGAAGTTATGTTGTTACATCGGTTAATTGTTAAGATGTGTTTTTCATTCAGGAAGTGGAGTTGTTAGAATAATACTCCCTGAATCAAAAGAGAAGGATGTTTCAATCAACATGGATGATGGATTGGGATTTTACTTTGGTGTTGTAATTGGTGGTATAACAAAGAAAGTATTGAATTGGTTTTTTTGTTCTTGGGGAACACTTCAAAAGCTCACAAGTCTGTTGAGTCGATTGACTTTTTTATAATTGGTTTCGGTGGAATCTTTGTGGCCCACATTGATGCTAGTTAGAATTTTGCAATATTTACTAACTTTGTTGCTAATTAAATTATTTATATTTAAACGTGGTAAATTTTATTATTTCATCTTATCAAATGATATTTATTATTTTAATTTTTAATATAACCTTAGATGCTTACTATTTATCTTTGCTTCTTCTATGCAAATTAAAGATGATCATGTTTGTATGTGGTAACTAATTAACATATGTAATTTGGAAAAATAATTGATAATTTAACTTATTTGGAATATATTTTTGGGTAAATAAATTATTTGGAATATGAGTCATCACCAAAAGATCATGATATGAAAAATGTGATAAAAGTATACTAATCACTTACAATCTACTCAATAATGCTTTTTTATATAGATGGATATTTCCATATAAAACCATCCCATAATTTTGGATAGAAGGTCCGATCTTGTTCATTTATATGTTTTACTATATTTGATGGATGTTAAAAAATATATATAATGAATTGAAAGATAACTATTACCATTAAGTATATATAAAATTCTATATAGTAAGTTATAAATTCAAAATATGTATATATTTTTTGGTATAGAAACATCTATTATTTGTAAGAGAAATAATATGAGCTCCTTTTAACTCTCATATTTTCATTACTATTGCATGTTGCAATGAAAATTAAATTGTAAAAAATGTCAATTATAGGTGTAAAATAGAGAAATAGAAATTATTTCATGATATTAATTGTCTCATGTTTTGACTAGAACTTATTATAAAATTATATATATGGTTGGAAAATTAAAAAACTATGAGTTATTATTATATGTTACCAACCCTCCCTTCTTTTTATATGTACCATTGATATGGAATAAAGAAGAAATTGATTAAATATCTCATTAATGTATGATCCATGAGCAAGGATTGGTTAGATCAACTAAATTTGTTTTATATAATAACTTTTCCAAGTGAAGTGAGATTGAAACTTTTAATTTGTTTTATGTTTATTTTTAATTGATATATTTTAATTTATCTAAATAATAGTAATTGATTAGGACTATAAAAAATTATATAATTCTATACTAAGTTATAAAATATATTCAATAAGATCATTATTTAATAGAGATTAATTATTCTAGTAGACACATTTAATAAACCAAGATCATTGTTTAATAGAGATTAATTATTCTAGTAGACACATTTAATAAACCATATATTCAGTATAACCACTCATGTACAAATATAATTTCACTACTGAGTTCAATTAAGTCAAATTATTGTATTGATTAAATATAGAAATCTAAGGTATATGTATATTTTCATACAGAAAAATGACCTATAAAGATAATTGCAAATGATTCATTTATTTGAATGTTCAATTTTGAAATAATAGGATTAAATAATTACCTAATCAAATATATTCAACTCCTAATTATAAAATATAACATAAATTATTATATTTGATATTTATAATATATAAATTATATATTACAAACAATAAGAAAACAAGTTAACAAATATATGAGTGTCTCTCGAACGCTAGTTATAATAAAATAAAAACATGAGAGGATATTAAGATAAGAGCAAAATATAAGATATGTAGGATAAGAGCACCCCATATTATTACTAGTATTATAAGTAGGATTTAATATGTATGTATTGACAGTGTAAGTGTTTTTACACTGTCAGTCAATCATCTACCATTAATTTATTAACCATCATTGACTCTTAAACAAAAATAATACAAATTAATGGTGGCTGATGTACTATCAATATAAAAATCTTTACGTCAGTTCACATATTTTAAACACTTTTAATTATTCTGTAAGTGCTTATAGAGTAATAAGATTTGTATATATGTATATCCATAGTTAGCCCTATCCTTAAAATTTTCTTCATAAAAGTAAAAACATAAAAAAAGAAGAAAAATACCAATTTTCTTCATAAATCAAGGTTAGAAATTTGGGAGGAAATTTGATAGACATCAAGTTAAGGGCGCTTCTACTTTTTGGTCTCCCTCCAAAAAAATTCACATAATTTCACCCATTCCCACATACACATTCACAATCATTTCTATTCTTTTATATATTCTAATCCCTTCCTGCTTTGGGTTTCACTTTCTCTGTCCCTTTCACTCCCAATTCAACCATGCCTACTGAAACTCTAGTTTCTGATCAACCACTTCACGAATCTCCCCACAAAGATTGTCCCGCCAATATATAGAATCTACTTAACCAAACTCTATTGAGATGAACAAGACACTGAGTGAATGGGTATCCTAGGAAACACTGAAAAATGTAATAAAATGAAAATGAGAATACAAAAAAGACTTAAAAATGAAAGATTTAAGAACCCTAGAAACAAACGAAACGCTGAACTTCACAAAACTATTAAGATGAACAGAATATTGATTTAATGGGTATCCAACAAAACACTGAAAAATGCAATAAAATAAAAACGAGTATCCAAAAAAAAAACTTAAAATATGAAAGCTTTAACAACCTCATAAACAGACGAGTAAGCGGGAGGTAGAACATTGGTAATAAGGTAAATAACAACAATGACAAGGTCAGAGATGGAGGTTAGAAGAAGATAAAGATGGAGATTATGAATAAGATATGAAAGAAGAAGACGAAAGATGAATATGATGATGATTGAGTATTGAAACGGTGGAAAATGAAAAGATCTTTTAATGGAAGTTTAACGTGCATGTGATGAGTATATGTGATGGTAAGATACGTTTTATTTGGCATGACGACGCGACATGTGTCTCAAGCCGACATGACAGGAGTTAATTTTTTATATATATAGTTTTAGTAAATAGAGAGATTTCTCATACGTTATATTATTATTTGAGGATGAAATTATCAGTGTTTTAATCTTCCTAATATAATATCTTTAATATTTTATTTATGTTATATTTCAAGAATATTGATAATATGCATTCAACAATATTATACTTATGAAGGCAACCTTGATGGATTAACTATATCTTGCAACATGGATAAAGTGTGGCTATTGGAATGCATCAATGAAATTCTCTTAATTACAGTTATATCCAATCATGTAAAACTGTATTGTACCGGCCAGTTCAACCAAAAAATCAGTGAACTTGACCCCTAACCAGTACGGTACAAATATTGAATCGGTCAAGTATCAAAACTGATCAAAACCGGTCAAAAACCAGTGAACCGTTAGTATTTGACTAAACCGGTCGGTTTATACACATATTTTAAAAAAAGTTTAAAAAGTTAAAAACACATTACAAGGTGACACTTCTTCAACATTTCAAGGCACATGTTTCCAAGACATACTTAGATTACACTTTTTAGTTCATAACATTCGTGTGTAATCTCAGTGACAATTGTGTAATCTTGTAGTACTATCTGAAGATAGGATTTGGTGCAAAAATATAATCTCAATATTAGACAACTTTGACTCCTTGATGTTTAATATTAAAACTCCAATTTTTTTTGTAGAGTGAATTGTGAATTTGTGTCATTTATTTATATTTTGCGATTGTTAAGTGATATTTTGGATTGATATATGTTTTGTAATTTAGACTTTAAATTTGTTAAAGACTTAAAGTTGTTTGTTTACGTGAATTTTGAGTAGATTATGAATATGCATTATAAATTTGAGTATCTACCTATTTGAAATTTTTTTATTATAAGTTTATATATATAAATATAAGTAGATATGTCCGGTTTAACTAGCATACAGTTTAATCACTGAACCACCAGTTGAACCACTATACTATTACCATGATTAAAGACTTAAAGTTGTTTGTTTACGTGAATTTT
>NW_017727766.1:403144-404026 GCF_001865875.1 Lupinus angustifolius | reverse complement strand
GGTAGATAAGATAAGAGAAAGTTTTTTTTCTGTTTTATGGAATAAACTTAAAGTACTAGTCATGTATCATATCCATAAAATGCAGCTTCTGATTCTGTTATTAGTATTTCCGAATTTTCTCCGACAACCTCTTCTTCCATGCAATAGCAGCTTTCTGTCACTCTCACTCCCTCACTCCCTCTCTCTTGTCTTTTACGTGCTTGTTATAAGATAACTCTATTTGGTTTACTATTCTTAAAATTCAAATATTCAATGCAAAAATTTCATCCTTTTATCACGTTAGATTATTGAATAATGTCTCAATTTTTGTATGCACTTCCTCCTCAGAAGGTTTTTCTGTGCCATATTGATAACTGATCCGACATTTGCCTGTAATAAGAAAGTCCATAAGTGTGAAAATAGCACAACAGGTGAAACCTGAGATATAGTTGTAGATGAGGAAACTTATTATGAGTAAGATCATTCTTTTAAGTTATCAATAATTCTATTACACTCCAGTAATGATATTCTCACACTCTTTTTCCCCTCACTCCACACTTTATAATCATCCATCACATATTCATTGTTATTTATCAAACATTGTAATGTCAATAGTAAAACAAAAGGTGCAATAGTTTTAAGTTTTTAATCATATCTAAAGAGACGAAGTTGCTTCCAAGTTAGGTATCTCTTCTTCAACAAATAAACCAAAATCTTCTACAACATTATTTTCATTTTGATTTGAATTTTTCTTGGTCTTGTCTTGTCTTTCATCTTCATCATCCAAATTTAATTGAACCATAACAAAAACAACAATTTAATATAATGTAGCAATTGACATTAACATAAACTGATATCAAATATGTACCCAAAAAAGTGATATCAAATATCAATTAATAAATC
>NW_017727766.1:402375-403044 GCF_001865875.1 Lupinus angustifolius | reverse complement strand
CTCCTCATTGGTTAAGAAAGGTGGTGACTCCTCCATTACACAATTAGAATGGTCATCAATTACTTCAAAATTGATAGGGTCGTAACTTTGATGTCTTAGCCGGTTCTTAAGTTTGGTAATTTGACATTTTGATCACATATCAATATAATAAAATCAAAGCAAAATTAGTTATATATAGAAGCAAGTAATCATAATTATTGTACCATTAGCTTCAATAGCTTGTGTAAAATGCACCCAAACTAAATCTGATTTCTATCTAACATGTTTTTGAGAGAAATTTTGTATTGATGCTTATGAAGAAAGTGGTTATGTTTCACGTTCATTAGACTGATTAAAAGACATATGTAACAATTAACAAAAACATAACAAATAACAATAACAAATCACCATATGAAATAACTTGATAATATAGGAAACTTATACATATAAGCTAATGATTAAATAACCTATCTATATGACATTATGACTATAGTATAACAATTAGAGATTGATAAAAAATTATAACTTATTAGTATTGTATTACCATATTATTGTTAGTTATTATTACTAATCAAAATTTTCTTCATTGGAGTAAATTATGATCACAAAACTATCATTGTTACAGCCAATAAAGAATACATGAACTTGAAGTTGAATTAGTTGGATACCATAAAAGTTAAAACACTGCCA
>NW_017727766.1:401990-402275 GCF_001865875.1 Lupinus angustifolius | reverse complement strand
CTAATATGAATGTATGAATGTATTAAATCATATATTAAATTTGTTGAAAATATAGTTTATACATGAAAGTTGTTTTTCACCCAGTTAATCGATTATGTTGCATGTTAATAGACTAACGAGATGTTAGAGAGTAACTGAAATCTGTTTTTTAGTTATCTGTTGAAAGTGTTAAAAACTATTTTCACGTTAATTGATTAAAGCTTTACTTAATCGATTATCTGGCATATTTTCAGTTAAGATTTTAATTGGTAAACTACCTATATGTTATGCTTATCAACTATACAT
>NW_017727766.1:400840-401890 GCF_001865875.1 Lupinus angustifolius | reverse complement strand
GTCCTCCTCCTATCCTCATCCTCCTCCTCATCCTATCCTCATCCTCATCCGCATTCTACTCCTTATCCTCATCCGCATCCTCATTCGATATGATAGTTTTTAGACTTTGTGAGATTTGCATCTAGGTTTACCAAACATAGACTCAATAACTAAGACACATCTAAGACTCTACTCTAGACATGAATCTCTTGAATCTTTGGTATGTTGATTTCTTGAGTTGTCTTTAAGCTTTCACGAAGTCCTTTGTCTTCATCAAAACATAGGCAAGCTCAAGTGCTCTCTTGACACATTGCACTTTCAAATTGGATGTGAGGGAGGGGAAATGATTATTTTTTGTTTTTTCAATTTATTATTATACTAAATTTGAATCGGTTTGCTCCTCGAAGTCATTGATCCTTAAATTCCTTGAATTCTTTCTATACCAATCTGATTACTAAAAAGTAAAAATACTACCTTGCAAATGTGGGTCAAATAGTAAAATTAGTCATTACTAAAATGAACTAATTATTAACCTCATTGATATCGTCTAGGGTCATATTAGATTTTCCGTTTTTTCATGGATGAAACTGGTATTGGAAAAAACATTACAGGCCAAAAAGGGTAATTACTCGATCATCCTCATCCTATCCTCATCCTCATCCTATCCTATCCTCATCCTCGTCCTCATCCACATCCTATCCTCATTCTCATTCTCATCCTCGTCATCATCCTCATCCTATCCTCATCCTCATCCGCTTCCTCATCCTCATCCAAATTCTCGACCTCATCCTATCCTTATCCTCATCCTCATCCTCTTCCACATTCTCATCCTCTTCCTCATCCTCCTCCCCATCCTCACCCTCATTCTCGTCCTCGTCCTATCCTATTCCTCATCCTCATCCTATTCTCATTATCATTCTCGTCCTCATCCTTTCCTCTTCCTCATCCTCCTCCTCATCCTCATTCACGTCCTCATCCTCATTCATGTCCTCATCCTATCCTCATCATCCTCCTCCTCCTCATCCTCATGCTAGTCCTCATCCTATCCTCATCCTATCCTCATCCTCTTCC
>NW_017727766.1:397888-400740 GCF_001865875.1 Lupinus angustifolius | reverse complement strand
TCATCCTCCTCCTCATCCTCTTCCTCATCCTCATCCTAATCCACTTCCTCAACCTCATCCTATTCTCATCCTAATCCTCATCCTATCCTCATCCTCGTCCTCATCCTCATCCTCATCCTCATGCTAACCTCATTCTCAGTCTCGTCCTCATCCTATCCTCTTCCACATCCTCATCCTATCCTCATTCATATTCTCGTCCTCATCCTACCCCCTTCCTCATCCTCATCCTCCTCCTCATCCAATCCTCATCCTCATCCTCCTCCTATCCTCATCCCCATCCTAATCTACTTCCTCATCCTATCCTCATCCTCATTCTCGTCCTCATCCTATCCTCATCCTCTCCTCATCCACATCCTTATTTTACTCCTTATCCTATCCTCTTCCTCATCCTCATCCTCCTCTTCCTCCAATCCTCATCCTCCTCCTATCCTCATCATCATCCTCATCCTCATCCTAATCCACTTCCTTCCTCATCCTCATCCTATCCTCATCCTCGTCCTCATCCTATCCTTATCCTCATTCTCGTCTTCATTCTCCTCCTCATCCTCACCCTCATTCTAGTCCTCATCCTATCCTCATCCTCATCCTCATTCTCATTCTCGGCCTCTTCCTATCCTCTTCCTCATCCTCATCCTATCCTCATTCTCATTCTAATCCTCATCCTTTCCTCTTCCTCATCATCATCCTCATCCTCATCCTCCTCTTCATCCTCATCCTCGTCCTCCTCCTCATCCTATCCTCATCCTGATGCTCTTCCTATCCTCTTCCTCATCCTCATCCTATCCTCATTCTCATTCTCATCCTCATCCTATCCTCATCCTTATCCTATCCTCATCCTTATCCTATCCTCATCCTTATCCTATCCTCATCCTTATCCTATCCTCATCCTTATCCTATCCTCATCCTTATCCTATCCTCATCCTTATCCTATCCTCATCCTTATCCTATCCTCATCCTTATCCTATCCTCATCCTTATCCTATCCTCATCCTTATCCTATCCTCATCCTTATCCTATCCTCATCCTTATCCTATCCTCATCCTTATCCTATCCTCATCCTTATCCTATCCTCATCCTTATCCTATCCTCATCCTTATCCTATCCTCATCCTTATCCTATCCTCATCCTTATCCTATCCTCATCCTTATCCTATCCTCATCCTTATCCTATCCTCATCCTTATCCTATCCTCATCCTTATCCTATCCTCATCCTTATCCTATCCTCATCCTTATCCTATCCTCATCCTTATCCTATCCTCATCCTTATCCTATCCTCATCCTTATCCTATCCTCATCCTTATCCTATCCTCATCCTTATCCTATCCTCATCCTTATCCTATCCTCATCCTTATCCTATCCTCATCCTTATCCTATCCTCATCCTTATCCTATCCTCATCCTTATCCTATCCTCATCCTTATCCTATCCTCATCCTTATCCTATCCTCATCCTTATCCTATCCTCATCCTTATCCTATCCTCATCCTTATCCTATCCTCATCCTTATCCTATCCTCATCCTTATCCTATCCTCATCCTTATCCTATCCTCATCCTTATCCTATCCTCATCCTTATCCTATCCTCATCCTTATCCTATCCTCATCCTTATCCTATCCTCATCCTTATCCTATCCTCATCCTTATCCTATCCTCATCCTTATCCTATCCTCATCCTTATCCTATCCTCATCCTTATCCTATCCTCATCCTTATCCTATCCTCATCCTTATCCTATCCTCATCCTTATCCTATCCTCATCCTTATCCTATCCTCATCCTTATCCTATCCTCATCCTTATCCTATCCTCATCCTTATCCTATCCTCATCCTTATCCTATCCTCATCCTTATCCTATCCTCATCCTTATCCTATCCTCATCCTTATCCTATCCTCATCCTTATCCTATCCTCATCCTTATCCTATCCTCATCCTCTTCCTATCCTCATTCTATCCTCATCCTCCTCGTCGTCATCCTCATTCCCATCCTCATTCCCATCCTCATCCTTATCCTATCCTCATCCTCATCCTCATCCTATCCTAATTCTCATTCTCGTCCTCCTCTTATCCTCATCCTCCTCCTCATCCTGTTGCTCATACTCATCCTATCTTCATCCTCATCCTCGTCCTCTTCCTATGCTCATCCTATCCTCGTCCTCATCCTCATTCTCATTCTCGTCCTCCTCTTATCCTCATCCTCCTCCTCATCCTGTTGCTCATACTCATCCTATCTTCATCCTCATCCTCGTCCTCTTCCTATGCTCATCCTATCCTCGTCCTCATCCTCATTCTCATTCTCGTCCTCCTCTTATCCTCATCCTCCTCCTCATCCTGTTGCTCATACTCATCCTATCTTCATCCTCATCCTCGTCCTCTTCCTATGCTCATCCTATCCTCGTCCTCATCCTCATTCTCATTCTCGTCCTCCTCTTATCCTCATCCTCCTCCTCATCCTGTTGCTCATACTCATCCTATCTTCATCCTCATCCTCGTCCTCTTCCTATGCTCATCCTATCCTCGTCCTCATCCTCATTCTCATTCTCGTCCTCCTCTTATCCTCATCCTCCTCCTCATCCTGTTGCTCATACTCATCCTATCTTCATCCTCATCCTCGTCCTCTTCCTATGCTCATCCTATCCTCGTCCTCATCCTATCCTTAACCTCATTCTCGTCCTCATCCTATCCTCATCCTCATCCTCTTCGTCATCCCCATCTTCTCCTCAACCTTATCATATCCTCAATCTCGTCCTCATCCTGTCCTCATCTTCAACCTATCCTCATTCTCATTCTCGTCCTATCTTCATCATCTTCCTATCCTCATCCTCATACTCATCCTCATCCTCATCCTCATCCTCATCCTC
>NW_017727766.1:386195-397788 GCF_001865875.1 Lupinus angustifolius | reverse complement strand
TGCATGGCACAGTAACAAGCAAGCTCGTGTTGCTTTGTCCACCGCCAAAGCGGAATACATTGCCGCTAGTGTGTGTTGCGCTCAAATCCTATGGATGAAGCATCAAATTAAGGACTTTGGTCTTAATCTAGAAAAGATCCCCATTAAATGTGATAATATAAGTGTCATAAACCTATCCGAAAATCCTTTTTTTACATTCGAGAACCAAGCATATAGAAATTAGACATCACTTCTTGCGTGATCATGTTCAAAAAGGTGATTGTGTGCTTGAATTTGTTGAAACTACTAAGCAATTAGCTGATATTTTCACCATGCCCCTCTCATGAGATACCCTCTATGTTCTTCGAAGAGAACTTGGAATCCTTCATGAAAAATATCTTGATTAAATTGTCTAACTTTTTATTATGTGCTTCGCATGTTAAATGTCTAATATGCTTCAAAATGAATATTTGTTGAATGCATTCTATTCCTAATATGATTCATGATCTAGTATAATAAGCTCTATATGTATGTGTGTTTGCTTAAAATTGCTTGATATTTGTTAGAAATCTTTGCATGCTTCTAAAACTCAAAAACCTACTTAATTCTACAAATTTGATGACTGTTAATCGATTAACCATGAGTCTTAATCGATTAGAATGAGTTCCAGTAGCCAACACTTTATTTTTTACAAAATTTAATCGATTAATTTCAAATATTAATCGATTACCTGGGCTTATGTTTCTGAAAATCTGGAATTTTAACTATGATTAATCGATGAAGTATAACTCTTAATCGATTAACGGTAGTAGAAGAAGTAGAAACATAAGCATTTTTGTTATTTTTTCAAATTCTCTCTATCCCTTTTTCTCTATAAATCTTATAGGCAACAAAATAATCTAAATTCTTAGCCTAAAAGAAGATTAAACCTCATCCTCTACCCACATTGCACTTCATTTCATCCCATTTCCTCTCAAATTTTTCAAGGAAACCCATTTTCCCAATTTCAAACCCTAAGGTTAGGTTCCTCCCAAAATCCTCCTACCCCTTTCAATTCTCTCAGTTTTGCAATCAAAATGGAAAGATGTCATTCAAAAAGGATTAAGACAACTGCTCAACATGCACGAAGGGCTCCTATTGCTACATCTTTGAATTTGAGAGTGAGGCAGGACCGTTGAGACCCCTACTACTCTCTCATACTGCAGGAGACTCGGTTGTCAAAGTTTCAGGGCAGGAAACGAACTTATATCAGGTATGCCAATTTAACCTCGATGGAGGAACAAAATTTTAAATTTCTACAAGGCATGCAAGCTCAAGGAGCTGTCGCTTTTCTGGAATTAAAGGGAAATATATATATATATACCCTACTTTGATTAGAGAATTTTATGCCAACTTTAGATATAAGGATGACAAGTATTGGTCTATGGTTTCTAGTAATTTATTTGAGCTGAGTGAGGAAATTTTCATGAATGTGGGAGGTTTGTCCACCAATGGTGCTAGCATTGGTAATTGTGACTGAGTCAAGAATTCATTCGATGTTGCTGAGGTTTACAAGTCATGCTGGAGAGGTCCACATATGTATATCCAAGGAGAATTAATAAAAGTTGGATCATTATCTATGGAAAATAGGCTATTGCACTATCTGATAGCGTACATTTTGGTTCAGAGGAACATAAATCATGCACAACCCACCGTGAATGATTTGAGGTTCATATATGATGTTAAGGAAAATGTTATGATTAATTGTCCTGAGGAGATCCTTAAGGTCATATATAGTGTGTCTACGTTGCAATCCAAGTTGCTACCCTATAGTATATTCATTTTGAGGATCATCGATTATCTGCATATTGATATGCCTGACACCATCATTATGGAGTCTTCTGATAAAGATCACTTGGTTGGTGAAATTTCGATCCATAAGATGGGTATTTACAAGTATGGGAATAATTGGCAATACCAAGAGGATTACACTACTGTGAATCTAGACTTATCTGGAGATGAGGATCAGATAGGAACAGATAAGCATAATGCAGGAACTCAGGGGGAGTCGGTTGGACACGCACCGTAGGAACCACCCTTTGGATTAGCTCAGTTGAATGCAATGAAGAAAAGGCTAAATAATAGAATGGATTTACATTTCCAGTCTCTGAAGGATTCTTACCATACAGACTTGGAGCAATTTGAGGAAGGTCAGGTCGCCTACATTGCTAATCACTATCAGTCTATGGGGAGCTTTGTTTAAAACACTATTGAGGCACAAAATGATAGGTTTTGTGCATAATTTGAGAAGCTGAGAGTCCTCATCCAGAGAGATAGTAGTTTGATAGTTCCTAATGATAGAGAACTTCCTCCGCATCCTTAGATTAGAAGACCTTAGACCCTAGGTTGCCCTTGGTTTAGTTCTTCTATTGGTTAATTTTAAGGATTTTGTTGTTGTATACTCTTGAGACATATTTTCTCTTTGCTTTTATTAGATTGTAATAGTTTCTATCTACTCTTGTTGAACTTTAATTACTTGATATGCATGACATTGAACTTTAATCGTTACTGGTTTTGTTTTGTATTGCTTATATCATATGCATATCTATGTCATATATAGTATGAACTTATGTTTAATGGTACTTGACCATGATTGGTTATTTGCATCTATTATGTTTGATTGAGCCTGTTGTATACATGTTATGATATTAATGCTTGATCAATCTATGCTTAACTAGTCTTTGTATAACCTCTCATGCCATCAAATTTGTTGATTTACTATATTCTGTCAATTTAATCGATTAAAATACACATTTAATCGATTAAGTGCTTGTCAACTTGTGCATTTGTTCAAGCTTCCTTCAACTGGTTAATTAATTGAATTCCCAAAATTAATTAATTGATTACAGTGTATTTTCATTATATAACTCTTCTTACTTTTGACTAGATTGATTCAATTATCTTTTTGATAATGTCAAAAGGGGGAGAAAAGTTGCTTTGTTGTTTGATGTGTGTTTATAGGTTGTAAACAATATTCAGCTTTCGTTGTCTAGCTATGCGCTTTAACTTTGAAATTAAAAACCATGCATTCTATAACCATCATCAAGCTATGCATCAAAACAAGATTTGGTGTGGAGTCCGTCATCATCAAAAAGGGGAGATTAAAAGTGCAAAGTGTCAAAGTGTAGCACTATTAGCTTACCTATGTTTTGATGAAGACAAGGATTTAGTGAAAACTTGAAGAGGACTCAACAAATCAACATGTCGTGGACTCAAGGGTTTCATATCTAGACTAGGTTCATTACAAGAGTCATTTTTAGAGTCTTAGATGTGTGCCTTAGATATTGATTCTAGGTTAGGTAAACCTATATGCAATTCTCACAGACCTTAAAAATAATCAATTCATTTACATGAGACATGTCATCTAGATTATTATATGTTCATACATTAATTATACATATTACTTGTGCATCTAAGGTATAATATATTGGTAAAACATGTATAGTTGATAAGCATACCATATAGGTAGTTTACCATTTAATCATTTAGCTGAAAAATATGACAGTTAATCGATTAACGTGAATTCGGTTTTAATAGATAACTGAAAACCTGAAAACAATTATTCTCATCAGCCCGTTAATCAATTAAAAGGATACTTAATCAATTAACTAGGTCTCAGAAAAGTTTTTTATATAAACTATGTTTTTAGGTCATTCACCATACATCATATCATTCATTTTTAGAATTTCTGGTTGCATATTTTTCATGCTTAATTGTGTCATATAGGCAGAGTGAAATGCATTGTGAGATAGTGAGAGATAGTATCATGCTTAGGAGTTAATTATCATCTAATTGCATGTGGTTAATGTGTTAAACACTGCTATCTTTTCTTGCATGATTCTTGCATTTCTTTAGGAGAATTCTAGAATAGAAATTCTATGTTTCTGCATATTAATGAACTCTAACATATTCTTGTTAAATTGTGAGTTTTGTATAGGGTTTTTAGCTGAGTTTCAATTGAAATATTTTGAGCTAGATTGTGCTTTATAATACTCTATTTTGTACTGTTTTTGTGATGTAATAAGGGAAGTCGTCTCTTGTTATCTTACCACCTAAGAGATCTAGTGAGTCTTCACCAAGACTTAGAGGTCTTGAGTTTAGAATGTTTTCTTGGTTGGGGCTAGATCGTAAGAAAGGTTTTCTTAGGCGATTAGGAGAGTCAAATCAAGAAAGTGGGTTCTTGGATTCAAGAAGGAAGAGTATAAGTTTTTGTATTGGAAGTTTGCATGTAACAATACATTCGTTTCAATATTAGTGAAGAAAATCTCCCGAGATCATAAGGGGAGGCCTGAATATAGTTTGCAAGTGGAACCGCAAATGAACCAGGATAAAATTCCTTGTTGCGGGCTTTTTCTATTCCTTATCTCTTTACATTTCAAGTTGTATTAATTGGCTAATATTAGCTGATATTTTGGATACTTTAAATTTGATATATCTAGTTTAATTATGTTCAAATATATATGATTTATCTGTTCATGATTATCGGTGAGTGGTTGTTCAATAAGATATTCTGCAACTTGTTGTTTTCTGTGAGTTAATCGATTAAGACAGGGTGTTAATCGATTAACTGGGGCTTTTTCCATAATAGGGTTTCAATGCGAAAAGTGGTAATTGATAACCGCACCACATATTCAACCACTTCTAGGTGTGTTCTGTCAAATGATACCTAACAATAGCAAATTATAGTAAGATGGAGATATTCAAAATATTATTAAAGAGAAATGAGAAATAACAAATTATTAATAATATATTATTATCGTAGCTTGCAATAATTCTAAATGACACGGAATAATACTTATTGGTTGAGTCACGACCAGATCGATCTCTTTAAGACGTTTCGTGACAGTGCCCAAAATGTGCAAGCAGACTATCAACCATGCCATCCCCTAGATAAAATAGCCTAGATCTTTGTTATCGAATTCTTACTGCACTGTAAGAACCAATCTCGAATACTACTACAACAATATGGCTATCAGTGTCAATTCTCGAAATTTCCACAATATGGCTACCCATGTAAATTCTTTTCCCACAATTTGACTACTAGTGTTACTTCTCAAAATTCCCACAATGTAGCTATCTGTGCCAATTCTTTTTCCACAATATTGACTACTAGTGTCAGTTCTCGAAATTCCCATAATTTGGTTGTTGTGCCAATTCTTAGTGCCATGGAAAGAAATGGGGAGAAGTTTGTCGGAAATGAATTGGTGGGAATTATGAGGGAGAAAGAAAAAGTTGAATGAAAGCGCATTTAACTTTTGGCCAGTTATAATGAGGGGAGAATGCCTCTATTAATAACATGAGATTTTTTCAAGTTCCTCATCTCCCCAATGTGGAACTTGTGAGTTATTTTTTCTCAAAATTCTTCTATGTGGGACTAGAGAGTTTTTTAGATTTCACACTCAAAAGCTCCCAAGAATGGCTTTTAACAAATCATGTTCCAACAATCTCCCACTTGAAATTAAAAAAACGATTTCCGAGAATTTATATTGTCTCAATAAGATTGTGCATAAACAAATGTGTCATGCGACTTGAACCATTGCATGGTAAGTAAGATCCAGATTTTACTAGAGTGACTCGTAGTCTTGAACTCTATACCCGGCTTCAAACCACACACAAACTTTTCAAAGGTGTATTATGTAAAGCCCTGTGTTAAAGTCCTGCACGTCTACCCCTGTATAGTGAACACTCTAGAAATTTATGCCCCAAAATTTCATAGGAAGTGGCTCCCACTTCCACATTCACATAGGTGAGTCTATCAAGAGTACTCTTGTAGCCTAGGTACTCCACTCCAATTGGAGTATAGATCTCATTAAGAGTTTAACTCATCCTTACATATGCTGCAAGAATCATGCTTCTCATAATTTTATAGCAAGTTCATTCTCATATCACATTACAACTTGTTATTACCCATTAAACCTAATTCTTGAGATCTCCAGTTAGTTAGGTTGGATTACCATCATAAGTTATCCTCGTTCTAAGGGCGATAGTATCATATTCTTAGTAGTATTATGGACTTTCTCTCTAGCTAGTCCTTTCATCAAATGATCTACTAAGTTATTCTCAGTGCGTACATGTTCCACTCTAACAGCTCCTATAGAGAGTAACTCTCTAATGGTACTGTGTTTACGATGAATTTGTCGTTTCTTACCGTTATAAAAGTGGTTCTCAATTTTTGCAATAGTCGCGGTACAATCACAATGGATCAATAGAGCTGATATCAGTTTTTCCTATAAGGGAATCTCTCCAAGCAAGCTTTTCAGCCAACTTCCATCTTCACTAGCTGTTGTTAGTGCCATCATCTCAACTTCCACAGTGGATTGAGCTAAAATAGTTTGTTTCTTGTTAGACTCTAGATAGTCCATCTTATCATGTATGGCTTCTTGCCACAATTTCGCATCCAAAGAAGTCAAAACTTCTTGGAAAGTTGATGGATCATCCTCCAATATATATACCATATAATAAGGTCAATAATCTCTAGTAGTTCGTGTTCACTTACTTCTTCTAAGTTCTATTTCAAACCTTTCATTTTTTATCATTACCTCTAATCACATGTATGTGACTAGTTGATGTGCCCCACTATTTCTCATTTAAAAAGGAATTTTTCTTCTGTACGCCTGTACGTCATAAAACATGTACGCCTTGTTGTTTACAAAATATTCAACAAATACATATTCATAGGCTCTGTGAGTTTAACTCTCTTGGGGTATATCATGATAAATAATTTTATGAGTAATTCTATGTATCTCATTAGACTGAAACTCTACTGATTTACTATCAGTCATCTCATACTTGAGGTAGCAGCTAATCGCATATTTTCTACCCTCAACTTCCTCAGTATCATATTCCTTTTCAAGTGCATACCAAATTAATTTGGTTGACTTTTATGGATTGTACTAATCATAGAGATCCTCTCACAACCCATTTAGAATGAAATTCTTATACAGGTACTCATTATCCTTCTAGAGAGCTATATCAATAGCAAGTTTTTCCCTTTCTTTTTTTTCCAGCTTTTTCCGGCAACACTTGGACATCAGGTTTACCGTTTGAAATTTGTCCCATCAAACCGAAATGGTTTGTTCAAGTCATAGTTGTTCGGTCCAGTAATATTATTTACGAATGCTATTGCAGTAGAAATGTCATAAAATTGTTGTTACCGAAACTTGCAACAATTCTAAATGGCATGAAATAATATTTATTGACTTAGTCATGACCAGGTCGCTCTCTTTAAGACGTTTTGTGGCACTGCCCAAAATGTGCAAGAAAACTATCAAGCAAGCCATCCTCATGATAAAATAACTTAGATCTCTATTATCAAATTCTTATTACACTGTAAGAACCAATCTCAAATACACCCACCACAATATGGCTACGAGTGCCAATTCTCGAAATTCCCACAATATGGCTACTAGTATCAAATCTCAAAATTTCCACAATATGGCTACCCGTGCCAATTCTTTTCCCATAATCTCACTACCAATGCTAGTTCTCGAAATGCTCATAATGTGGCTACATGTGTCAATTCTTTTCCCTTAATACTAACTACCAGTGTCGGTTCTCGAAATTCCCACAATTTGACTGTCTGTGCCAATTCTTAGTGCCACACAAAGAATGGGGGAGAAGTTTGCCTGAAATGCGTCAACGAAAATTATGAGGGAGAAATAAAAAGTTGAATGAAAGCACATTCAACTTGGGGCCAGTTATAATAAGGGGAGAATGCATCTATTTTTAACATGAAATTTTTCCAAGTTCCTCGTATCCCAATATGGAACTTGTGAGTTGTTTTTTCTCAAAATTCTTCTATGTGGGACTTGAGAGCATTTTAGATTTCACACTCAAAAGTTCACAATAATGAATTTCAACTAGAGTTTCAACATTTACAGTAATTGAATACATATGTTTATCACTTAGTGTCTTTCCATGTGCATAAGATTGTGCTTGGTAGAAAATTTAAACATTTCATATATCATAATTTAACATTTTTTACTAACCACCACCTTATGATATATGGAATATCACAAAGTGTAGGTGATTGCCGTTAATAAAATTGAGGTGAACAAATTAAATATTTTAATTGTTTATCATTGAATTAGTTTATTTTCCTTTATATTTTAATAATTGCAATTTTCTTATTCTTGATTTTTTAAATTATATCAATATTAGATAAAATGGTAGTTGATAAAAGCTCATATTCATCATTGTCTCCCTTTAAATGTCATTACATGCAAAAAAAATTAAATTACATGTTTAATAGAGAATTAAAATTAATATTCAAATAACTCATTTAACATGTGCATAAAAAACCACGCACTTAAGATTTTGATTAATCAATTTTACTTTGATGCTAACAGAGCACATAGTAAAATTATTAATAAGCCATCCATATAGTAAGAATGATTAGAAATAGTTAATCACAGAAACATTGCAGCAGGGGTCCTCTCTTGGATTGATTGAGAGGAAGACTCTCATCTTGGAAGATGAGCCATATTTCGTTTGGTGGATGAGTTGTTCCGATTAATATTATACTTTATGCTCCTTACTTGTATTTCCTATCTTTCTACAAAGCTCCTATGGCTATTGTGGAAACTATCAATAAAATTCAAAGGGACTTTCTTTTGGTTGAATTTGACAACAAGAGAGAAATAAATTGGATTAAATATAAAAATAAAATAGTTTGTTTCTTGTTAGACTCTAGATAGTCCATCTTATCATGTATGGCTTCTTGCCACAATTTCGCATCCAAAGAAGTCAAAACTTCTTGGAAAGTTGATGGATCATCCTCCAATATATATACCATATAATAAGGTCAATAATCTCTAGTAGTTCGTGTTCACTTACTTCTTCTAAGTTCTATTTCAAACCTTTCATTTTTTATCATTACCTCTAATCACATGTATGTGACTAGTTGATGTGCCCCACTATTTCTCATTTAAAAAGGAATTTTTCTTCTGTACGCCTGTACGTCATAAAACATGTACGCCTTGTTGTTTACAAAATATTCAACAAATACATATTCATAGGCTCTGTGAGTTTAACTCTCTTGGGGTATATCATGATAAATAATTTTATGAGTAATTCTATGTATCTCATTAGACTGAAACTCTACTGATTTACTATCAGTCATCTCATACTTGAGGTAGCAGCTAATCGCATATTTTCTACCCTCAACTTCCTCAGTATCATATTCCTTTTCAAGTGCATACCAAATTAATTTGGTTGACTTTTATGGATTGTACTAATCATAGAGATCCTCTCACAACCCATTTAGAATGAAATTCTTATACAGGTACTCATTATCCTTCTAGAGAGCTATATCAATAGCAAGTTTTTCCCTTTCTTTTTTTTCCAGCTTTTTCCGGCAACACTTGGACATCAGGTTTACCGTTTGAAATTTGTCCCATCAAACCGAAATGGTTTGTTCAAGTCATAGTTGTTCGGTCCAGTAATATTATTTACGAATGCTATTGCAGTAGAAATGTCATAAAATTGTTGTTACCGAAACTTGCAACAATTCTAAATGGCATGAAATAATATTTATTGACTTAGTCATGACCAGGTCGCTCTCTTTAAGACGTTTTGTGGCACTGCCCAAAATGTGCAAGAAAACTATCAAGCAAGCCATCCTCATGATAAAATAACTTAGATCTCTATTATCAAATTCTTATTACACTGTAAGAACCAATCTCAAATACACCCACCACAATATGGCTACGAGTGCCAATTCTCGAAATTCCCACAATATGGCTACTAGTATCAAATCTCAAAATTTCCACAATATGGCTACCCGTGCCAATTCTTTTCCCATAATCTCACTACCAATGCTAGTTCTCGAAATGCTCATAATGTGGCTACATGTGTCAATTCTTTTCCCTTAATACTAACTACCAGTGTCGGTTCTCGAAATTCCCACAATTTGACTGTCTGTGCCAATTCTTAGTGCCACACAAAGAATGGGGGAGAAGTTTGCCTGAAATGCGTCAACGAAAATTATGAGGGAGAAATAAAAAGTTGAATGAAAGCACATTCAACTTGGGGCCAGTTATAATAAGGGGAGAATGCATCTATTTTTAACATGAAATTTTTCCAAGTTCCTCGTATCCCAATATGGAACTTGTGAGTTGTTTTTTCTCAAAATTCTTCTATGTGGGACTTGAGAGCATTTTAGATTTCACACTCAAAAGTTCACAATAATGAATTTCAACTAGAGTTTCAACATTTACAGTAATTGAATACATATGTTTATCACTTAGTGTCTTTCCATGTGCATAAGATTGTGCTTGGTAGAAAATTTAAACATTTCATATATCATAATTTAACATTTTTTACTAACCACCACCTTATGATATATGGAATATCACAAAGTGTAGGTGATTGCCGTTAATAAAATTGAGGTGAACAAATTAAATATTTTAATTGTTTATCATTGAATTAGTTTATTTTCCTTTATATTTTAATAATTGCAATTTTCTTATTCTTGATTTTTTAAATTATATCAATATTAGATAAAATGGTAGTTGATAAAAGCTCATATTCATCATTGTCTCCCTTTAAATGTCATTACATGCAAAAAAAATTAAATTACATGTTTAATAGAGAATTAAAATTAATATTCAAATAACTCATTTAACATGTGCATAAAAAACCACGCACTTAAGATTTTGATTAATCAATTTTACTTTGATGCTAACAGAGCACATAGTAAAATTATTAATAAGCCATCCATATAGTAAGAATGATTAGAAATAGTTAATCACAGAAACATTGCAGCAGGGGTCCTCTCTTGGATTGATTGAGAGGAAGACTCTCATCTTGGAAGATGAGCCATATTTCGTTTGGTGGATGAGTTGTTCCGATTAATATTATACTTTATGCTCCTTACTTGTATTTCCTATCTTTCTACAAAGCTCCTATGGCTATTGTGGAAACTATCAATAAAATTCAAAGGGACTTTCTTTTGGTTGAATTTGACAACAAGAGAGAAATAAATTGGATTAAATATAAAAATGTTGTTAGGTATCAGTGGTTACAATACACCTAGAAGGGGGTTGAATATGTATAGCGGTTAGAATATCCGATTTTTGAAACTCAACACT
Organism: Lupinus angustifolius; assembly: GCF_001865875.1. NCBI lineage: Eukaryota > Viridiplantae > Streptophyta > Magnoliopsida > Fabales > Fabaceae > Lupinus > Lupinus angustifolius. Next base: position 386,680 of record NW_017727766.1, on the reverse strand, counting down.
TAATGTTGAATCACCCTGATTTAATCGATTAAAAGAATGAAGATAATCGATTAACGCACTTGACTTAATCGATTAAAACAGAAACAATAAGCTAGACAGATTCGGTTTCTTGCACGACAATTAACCGATAATGAAATGAATACACAGAGCTTACAATATTATCAGAGTATTAACAGTATAGCACAGATACAGAATATAGCAATTAATTCTACTATACAAGTTAACCGATTAAATGCAATAAAGAGAGAGAGAGAGAGAGAGAGAAAAATCCTGCAACACGATTTTTATCCTGGTTCGTTTGCGTGTCCACTTGCAAACTACATCCAGGCCTCCCGGCTGATATGGGAGATTTTCTTCACTATAATTGAATCAATGTTTTTACAAGCACTTCTTCCAATTACAACACTTAGACATTCACAAGAAAATAAAGAACCTTATTCTATGGTTTGACTCCCTTCCTACCGACAAAGAAAACCTTTCTTTCG
>NW_017727766.1:385729-386095 GCF_001865875.1 Lupinus angustifolius | reverse complement strand
TCCTAAAGCATAGAATTCTCTCCTTTCTAAACTCACAAATGCACTATCAACTAGATGCAACAATTAATACGAAATATGCTCTAACTCTCTAAGAAATGCAACATGCAAGTTATGAGATCAGTTTTGAAAACGCAGTTTATAAAGAATCAGTTCTGAAGCCCACTTAATCGATTAAGGCCTTGGTTAATCGATTAACGTTGTTAAAAAACGTAACTGATTCTGTTTTCCAAGTTTTCCAGTTTCAACAGCTTTTCAAAAAGTTAGGTTAATCGATTAACATATGCTTTAATCGATTAATAGCATATTTTCATATGTATTTTCAAATACAATAACTCAAATACGTTATGCACTTAATTCATACATGTT
>NW_017727766.1:385209-385629 GCF_001865875.1 Lupinus angustifolius | reverse complement strand
ACATAAAATCTCATATGATCAAGAACCATTCACATAACCAAATAAGCTATTCGACATAATTAAAACAAAACAAAAAAAATAATGGCATAGCATAAAGAGTTAAAGAAGTCGGCAACTATTAGAAACCATAATATGTCAATCAAAGACAGATAAAGAAGCACGAATAAGTCCTGAAAACAGAAACAACAACTGAATCCATAAAGTGCCATAAAGAAGAAATAAACCTAAGGGTAAGATATCCTAGGTCTAAAGGCTTCTAAACTATGGTTGAGGTGGAGGATGGTCAATCTGATCATCAGGAATAGCAATGTTCTGGTCACCCCTGATAAGCACAGATAACTTCTGAAATTCTGAACAAAACATAGCATTCTGAGCTTCAGCAGTAGATTGAATCATATTCCTCATCGCCTGAAATTGGTT
>NW_017727766.1:384725-385109 GCF_001865875.1 Lupinus angustifolius | reverse complement strand
TCTGTACCAAAATGTAAGCAATAACATAATGCAACAGTCTGTTCTCAACAGATAGCGACCCAGCTTTGGTCAGTTGACCCTGAATATACAAGTGAGGACCTCGAAGGAATGACTTATAAACCTCTATAGGATCAAAGTTAACCTTAACCCAGGAACAATCTCCTATTCCATAACCCGAAGATGATAAACCACCAACATTCATAAGCAGATCATCATTAAGCTCAAACAATTTACCAGAAATCATAGACCAGTACTTTCCATCCTTATATCTAAAATTCGCATAAAATTCCCTAACTAGAGCAAGGTAAACTTGTCCCTTTAATTCCAGAAATTGAACGGCTCCTCGAGCCTCCATATCATGCGGGAAACTAAAGTTCTGTTCTG
>NW_017727766.1:384031-384625 GCF_001865875.1 Lupinus angustifolius | reverse complement strand
GATGAGCCGGCTTCCGTTCTTCGTACACGGTTGGCTGTAGTTTTGACCCTTTTTGTGCGACCTTGCTCCATTGTATTTGAAGAAACCGAATTGATGTTGAATGAGTAGAGAAGGATTTAGGCAAACCTAACCTAGGGTTTAATTTGGTGGAAAATTGGGAATGTAGTGGAATGAGGATGATAAAGTGAGATTTCTTGATAGTTTGAGAGGGTTAAGATGAGGTTTTTCCGACCTTAGTGCACTTGGATTAGTTGAATTATTGATTCAGAGACTCAAAGCGCAAAAGAGGTTGAGAAAATGCCAAAAAAAGTGTAAAACCGAGATGTTGTCTGCCTTTAAAATACTGGTTTTAATCGATTAACAAGCACGTTTAATCGATTAAAATCATGTAAAATTTGATTTTTCAAAAACTGATGCCCAGGTAATCGATTAACACCAAGTGTTTAATCGATTAAACACGGTAAAAAATGATTTTCAGGCAGCAGAACGGTTTCAACCTTTTAGGACTCATGCATGCATTTTAACGGGTTAATCGAAACATTTATAATCACGAAAAGAGTTAATCAAGAGACATAATTTTGCATTTCAACATAT
>NW_017727766.1:383150-383931 GCF_001865875.1 Lupinus angustifolius | reverse complement strand
TTTCAAGTTTAAGACCAAAGTCCTTAAGTTGCTGCTTCATCCAAAGGATTTGAGCGCAACACACACCAGCGGCAATATATTCCGCTTCGGCGGTGGGCAAAGCAACACAGGCATGCTTTTTACTGTGCCATGCTACTAATGAACTGCCCAACAAGTGACAAGTACCACTAGTGCTTTTCCGATCCAATTTACATCCGGCGAAATCGGAATCGGAATAACCCACCAAGGATAGTGAGGCATCCCGATGATACCATAATATCATGTTAGTTGTTCCTTTGAAATATCTCATGATTCTTTCAATAGTTACATAATCTGATTCTTTAGGTGATGATTGAAATCTCGCACACATGCATACACTAAACATGATATCAGGTCGACTTGCAGTTAAGTAAAGTAATGACCCAATTATACCATGATACTTTATTACCTCTATTGCTTTTCCTTTTTCGTCCTTATCTAGGTAGCAAGCAGATGCCATAGGAGTGGAGGCTTCCTTACATTTATCCATATCAAATTTCTTAAGTAGCTCTTTGCAGTATTTTGCCTGATGGATGAATATCCCACTTTCTAGCTGCTTTATCTGCAATCCTAGAAAGAATGTGAGTTCTCCCATCATAGACATTTCGAACTCCCACTGCATCAAAATTCTTTACACAAAATATCATTAGTAGATCCAAATATTATGTCATCTACATAGATTTGTACAAGTAAGACATGATTTTCTTATTTACGAATAAAAAGCGTTGGGTCAACCAAGCCTCTCTCGAACCCTTTTTCTAAA
>NW_017727766.1:382694-383050 GCF_001865875.1 Lupinus angustifolius | reverse complement strand
TTTAAGTGAGAGATCCAGGAAGTTTGATCTGTCACCTGTCATATGTCTCGAACACCCACTGTCTAAGTACCATTTTTGACATTGTGTTCGAAGACATACCTACAAAACAGATCACTTGCTTTTCTCAGGTACCCAATTTATGTTGGGTCCTTTTCTGATAGTGATCAGGGAGTCATCTCCCTTCTTTATCCATACATACACGCCGCTAGGTATACCATACTTTCTAATATAACATGAATGTGAAGTATGACCATATGTATTGCAATAAAAACATGTAGGTGAATGCTTATGATGTTTATTTTTAGTATGAGCTACAGGTTTTCTATATGGTCTTTTATTTTTAGCAGAGCGAGTAT
>NW_017727766.1:355837-382594 GCF_001865875.1 Lupinus angustifolius | reverse complement strand
AATTCTGAAAATGCAGTTTATAAAGAATCAGTTCTGAAGCCCAGTTAATCGATTAAAGCTTTGGTTAATCGATTAACGTTGTTCAAAAACGTAACTGATTCTGTTTTCCAAGTTTGCCAGTTTCAACAGCTTTTCAAAAAGTTAGGTTAATCGATTAACGTATGCTTTAATCGATTAACAAAATATTTTCATATGTATTTTCAAATACAAGAATTCAAATACGTTATGCACTTAATTCATACATGTTTAACACTTAGTTTATGCCTAGAATGCACATATACATGTATTTATGTGATGCATGAACATATTATGAATGACATATCTCAAAGACGAAATGATTTAAAAGATTTATGCATATGCGACGTGTATTAGGTGACCTAAGCCTTAGACTCAACTTAAACTAGTCTCTAGTCTAAGCCTAGTACCAATCAAAAGACTTAAGCATGTTGATTTGTTGATGATCTTCAAGCTCTTATTAGCACAAGTTGTCCTCATCAAAACCATGACATATAAAGAGAGCTTTCCAAAGTGTTCCTCTTGACATGCACACTTTCAAATGTGTGTAAAGATAAAAGCAAAGGACGGTCTAGGATTAAGGACATTCATCTCTTCAACTTACCTATCTTACGAGAAATAGAGGATGCTCAATGAGGGGGATGGTTCTAGTCAGTGTTGTTAGAACCGGACCATACTCGATGGTCCGACCGGTTTGACTGCTGACCGGACATGAAAACACTCTGGTTTATCGTCTTAACCGAGTGAGAGTTGGACCGCTTTGAATTAGAGAAATTATGGTCCGACCGTGTTAAACCCGATTAAACTGGATTAATCCGAGAAGTAAACCGAACGGTTCACTTAAAAATTAAAAAAATGGAACACTATTCTAATCTTCTGTTCCAATTCAATCCAAAAAAAGATAAAGAGACGTTACTTCGATGTAATTATACATGATTATTAATTATATAAAATTCTACATTTATATATAATTATATATCTATAGATAAAAAATATTAATTTATGTATAAAATCAGCCAGTCGGACCAAACAGTTAAACCGGTTAAACCTAATATAAGACCTCTTTCAGTTTGACGTCCGACTCGATTTTCACAACATTGGTTCTAATAATACTTGGGGTGAGACATCCCTCGATATAAGGAAGAGTTCTTTATGGTTTAGAGACCTTAATAGATTGGAGCCAAAGAATCTAGCCAATATCAACTAGCTCTGGGATGGTATTGTTCGTTTAAGTTGGGGACCCAATAAAGACCACTTTCTAGAAAGACTACTAGATTGGGTCATGCAGTCTCAAGGATAGATACTAAAGATTATACAACCGTAGCTTATCTATAGACACCTATATTAGTTATTTAGGAAAATGGACCGAGAGTGGACTTTAAGTTGGAGAAGACTTTCTTTCATTTGGAAGCATGACCTTATCGAGAAACTCATGGAGGATATTAAAATATGCTCATACAAAAATACTAAGCCAACTCGTGGTGATGGTTACATGATAAATCCAATCAATATTCTATTAAATTGACTTATAGACTTATTCCTCGCCAAATTCATCACCAGGATCATGAGCATTATGATTTCAATCTTCTTTGAAAATCCAAAGCTCCATTGAAGGTAACTACTATTGCAAGACGCCTATTCCAAAATAGATTACCAACAACAAATGTCTTATCTAGAAGGGGAATTATTCTTACCCGGGTAGGGATGGCAAAAATACCCGCCCTGTGGGTACCCGTTAAAATACACGCAACAGGTATCCGTAAAAATGGCTTATGGGTGGGAGTGAGTATCATGATACCTGCTCCGTGGGTACCCATATATTTATAAATTATTTTTTCATTAAATAATTTATATATATTACATTTTTATTATTATTTTATACTTATATATTATCTATTTTTGTATATTTTATAATGAATTTTAGTGATTGAAATATATGATAAATTTAACTTGTACATAAATTTTATTATTTATGTAATAATTATTTTATATGTATTGATTATTATAAAATATATAAATATATATTGAAACTTAAAAATCTGTTGGTTACCCACAAATATCCGCTACCCACGGGGTACTTGTAAATAATACGGATATGGGTACGGGAAAACACTACCGTATATGTTCTGCCCCGTTGCCATCCCTATACCCGGGGAGGTCGCTTGTGTCATTTTTGTAAAGCGGAGATTGAATCCTCTCAATACCGTTTTTCTACTTGTGAGGTCACCACCTATTTGATCTAGCAAATTCTTCACGATTGGTTTGGGTTTAACATCGTGCTTCCTGCACAAACAACTAACCATTTTCTTACTCATGTGGGACTAATGCACAATGACAATTTGAAGAAGATTTGTAGTATTATTTGGTTAGCAGGAATTTGGTTTACCAGGTTAGCTAGAAATGAAGTAATTTTCAACTCTAAAGAGCATTCTACTGAGCACATTATTAACTCAATGAAAACTAAAGCTTGACTTTAGATCCAGGGAGTCAATGATAAGTATGCATCTAATTATTCTGATTGAGATGCTAATCCTTGGATCTGTCTTTAGGCTTAGTTTTTTTAGTATTTTTTATGTAATGTTTTAAATTTTAGTAAATTCTTTGCACCTTGGTACATTTTGAATAAAACTTTTTTTCCTAAAAAAACATATTACAAATAGTTAATATGTAGAATAGAGAAAAACTTGTCATCAATGTTCCTTTTCCTTGTAATGAAATAATTATTAATAATTTTATTTTAATATGTATTTTGTGTTTTTTAATTAATTTATATTAATATCAACATTCAACATTATTTTGTTATTAAATATTATTTAAAGTCTTAATAATTATTTATTCTTTTCATAATAATTATGTTGATCGGTGGATTTTAAAAGTCATAAAAAATTAAAGTGTCTACGAATTTATTAATAATTCTAGATGGATGTTTGGTTTGGATAATTTCATATTAGTTCCTAATTAAATGTTTTATAATATTATAATGCATAAATTAGTAACTATCATTAATAATGTCTATTTGTATTAAATTTAAAGTGAAACTCACTTAAAGTTTTGGTGTAAACCAATTTGATTAAAAAAAATTAAAAGTAGTACTTAAAGATTACAAATGTGAGTCAAAATAATGTCTAACAAGAATTAAAGTTTCCTAAAAATTAGTCATAAAAAATGTTAAAAATGAATAGTTTAGTTAATATTTGACATCTTTGGAAACCATTTTAGATTTTCCAATTTTCAGGGATAAAATTGATACACATAAATCTTAAGGGATCAAAATCAATTTTTACTCTTAAATTTATATAATCTTTTACTTCTTTGCTTCTTATATCTCTATAATTATTATAAACATTTATTTTCACTTATTATATCTCTTATTAATTAGATAAAAATATTGGTGTAAACATCTATTAAAAGTCAAATCTCGTACGTAATTAAATTAAAAAAGTAATATTTATATATTTGTTTGTTTCTCTTGAAACAAAATTTTCAAGTGAAAATGGTAGGTATAAAAGACACACTCATCATAAGAATTAACCCATTATGTGTGAATATTTCTGGCTTATCATATATTCGGGCGGAAGCCGAATTATTCTAATACATAAAGATAACCAAAATATTTATCTCTTCATTTCTACTTTTTTTTTTTTTTTTTTTCACATGTATCATAGGATGTGAAACAATCTTATCTGAGCCGATAATATCCACAAGTATGTGAGACTAACTCTCTCAACAAATTTTTTCCATCCACAAAACTCAAATCCAAGATCTTACTTAAGAAGAATCAAACATATACCACTTGAACCAACACACATTCGTTGTTCATTTCTAACTAAAACTGTAAACGAATTAAAGTAATTGTTTATTTTTCAAAATTAAAAAAATGTAAAATTCTTAATAACTGATAGTTTTAATGGTAACGAAAAATAGATATGTTTGAAAATTTTAATAAGGAAAATGAAAAAAATCGGGTAAAAAATATAAAGTACCTTATAAAAAAACATATCAAAACCTTAGTGTAGATGATGTGTTATAATAAAACTATATAATTTATGAGTATAATATTTATGTATTGTTAATGCAAAGATTTATACATATTCAATGCATTATCTACTATTTATCTGTATTATATTTTTTGAAGAGTCAAGATTAAATATAAATGGTAGATGATGCAGCGATATTATTAGGGATGAGACTCAAGCTCATGTCTAATTAGTCACCAATAGTGTTAACTCAACTCACACTTGAGTAGCATCAAGTCTTGAGTTCAATGATGGAAAACACTATAGAGTGATTGCAAGTACTTGACTATAGACACATCCCAAGTGATAAAAGTACTTGGACCATAAGCACAAAGTTGGAAGGTTGAGTTTTACTCTTAATACACATATAGCAAGAATTTGCTGGAATGCTTATTATAGGTGCATTTCCGATATAGTCTACCTATATGAGAATGAAGTTGGCCGCTTCATAGAGTTAAAGGGCTTGACTCTTAAATTTTCATGAAAAGGATACGTGACACGAGACCTTATCAAATGTGTCATATTTATAATTCTTTCAATAGTACCGAGATTTTATGTGTGAGTTGTGCATGCTTATTCTAATGAATAGTTGGTTCAAAGCTTGTCTACCAATTTCTATTCGGAGTAAGTGGAACCCATAACTTACTAAGTAATGGTTCAAATCGTAAGATACCATTATCTGAAACCATGATATTTCCATATTTATGAGATTTCTTATATTATGAAAATGGTGGGGGATTGTGAGAGATATTTCCAAAATATCTGAATTCACATAACGAGTATATACATATTTTGGTTTCATAATAAATGAAACAAGATGACAATTGGATTAGTGGTTGTAGTCTTGGTTAAGGAAGTTAGGGTCACGAGTTCTGTAGCTTGGAATAATGCAACCGCTAGGAATCGAACCAGGAACCTCTATGATGTCAAATGATAAACCTTACCACTAAGCTACAGAACTTATTCAGACAATTAGTGAATCGTTATTGTATATACCTGTTTGGTGAATAAGTGTAGAATCCCAAAAGTGTTTATTTTCACCAAGTGACATTTATTTCTCTATAAATAGAGAAATTTCAAGGCATAATAAGACAAAACAAGAATCCGAAAAATCCCAATTTTCTCATTTAAGAAATCATCATCTATTTCTCTAATGCATGAGAGAAGTGTAGGAAACAAATATTTGTAAACTACTATCGAAAGATACGCTTGGTGTGTTGGTGCAAAACACATCAAGGTTTTTCAAAGTATCTTGAAGAGAATTCGCTGTTTATCTCATTTGCACCAAATATACTTAAATTGGTGGGGGCGAATCGAACCTAAAGATTAGTGTAGCAACACACGCTTTGGAGGTTTCTACATGCATTTCAATCAAACATTTCTTTATTCAGTGATGCAACATCTTCCCAACAAATCAAGTTTTCTCACACATATACATCTTCAATTCCTAACTCCCAGACTCTCTTTAATACATACACCAAATTTTATTTTATTTTCTTCCTCCTCACTGCCTAGTTTGTTCACACTTTCCACCATCATTCATCACATTCAGTGTCCCTTCACCAAAAATGAGTACTCATTCTGTCTTATTCTCCCTACCCCTAACCAAAACTCACCAACTTCTCCACACCTTCATTCCCTCTTCTTTCAAGAACCTGTAAAATAACTATTGGAATTCAGAGAATAAAAATGAAGTATCGAAGATACTAACATCATTGATTGAAAATTCATCCACAATCATTATTGAGTTTACAAGAGAACCATGCTTTTATACAAGCATTATAGGAGAAAAATTACTGAAGTTTGAGAGTTAATATTATCAACTCCCAACTTGGGTAGGTAGCCAACATGAAGTAGTAGCAACAAAAAGTACTGTAGTAGCACTTGGTGAACAAGGCCATAAATGCCTTTAGAAGAGATCCAATTGAGACACTCCGCTAGAGTTGAATTCAACAATGCTTATTTTAGATTTATAACAACGCTTTTGGACACTTAGTGCAGTAGTATATAAGCATGATTAATAACGCTTTTGCAAGTGTTGTTGTATGTCATACATACAACAACGTCACCTCCAAAGAGCATTGTTGGATATTTCATACATATAACAACGGATGCTATATGGAGCGTTGTTGTATTATTCATAAATATTTCCAATAATACAGATATACAACAACGTCATTACAATGAGCGTTGTTGCATTAATCATATACATCAGCATTGTCTATAATGTGCGATGTTGTATTAATCATATACATCAACATTGTCTATAATGTGTGTTGTTGTATTCTATACACACAATATCACTGTCTATAATGAGCATTGTTGTATTGTATATTTACAACAAGCTACCTACAATGAACGTTGTTGTATTGTATACATTCAATAGCGCTTGCTAGAACTTCCCCTAACATGCTTTGTTGATTTGTACACATTAATACGTGCATATACATTTATCAACAACACATATATTCTCAACAACACGAACACATTAATATCAGTCAGAAGTTTGTATTATTAACATCAATACAATACAAATTACAAACAAAAAAAATATCATGTCAATTATGCTTGGCAGATACATAAAATTTTAAACAAATAATATAAGTATAATATATGCAAATTACAAAGAAACAAAATTATGCTATAATTATACAACGACATGCATCTACTTTTTTCCTTTTCTTTGATTTTTTTGGCTTGTAATATCATTGTTTGAAGGAACATATTTATTCACCCAGAGCCCCGTATTGTGATCATCTCTTGTATATAATGACATTGTAATAGTCAAAGATTACATATGTGATTGACCTATATGGTTTTGATGAAGACACAAACTTAATGGAAGCTTGAAGATATCGACATCACAACAAACAACTTACCGAAGACTCAAGTTCGATCAACATCATATACTTAGGATTATTTTTATATTGTAGAAATCCTAAGATGATTGTCTAGTTTGAGTCTAGGTTAGGTAAACCTTGGGTGGAAGTCTCACAAGAGTTAAAATGAATCAATATAAATTGAGACATAACATCACAAGAGTTCAAAGAAGATTGACTTTTTATTCCACCCATTTGTGACCAATTCTTTTGCAAAATGTTTACCAAAGTTATTATTCAAACCCTTTAGCTTTTGAAATAATTGGTCATCCGTCAACAACATAGGAATACGAGCTTCTTCATTGTTCCCATCAAATGCTTTTCTCCATTGTTGATAGTGATGATCTGAATGCAAAAATATATGATGGGAAAGGAAGACATTCTTCTTATAGTGTTCCAACCTAGTTGAATGAGTATTGTCTTCACATACATGACATGCAAAATGTCTTTTTGTACTATATCTTAATATATTACCATAGGCAGGGAAAGCATTGATTGTGCCAAAGAACAAAATCCTCAAGTTGAATCTTTCTTCCCTATACGCATCATATACATCTATGTATCTCTCCCGCATTTGCTTCAAGTCTTCAATTAATGGAGTCAAATATATGTCTATGTCATTTCTTGATTGTTTAGGTCCAAAAACTTACATAGATAACATCACATATTTGTGCTTCATGCATAGAGAAAGAGGTAGGTTGTATATTACCAACAACACTGGCCATGTACTATTAGAACAAATTTGAACAATATGTGGGTTAATTCCATCATTTGATAATGCATGATGTAGATTTCTTGATTCTTGAACAAAACTAGGATAATCATGATCAACTTTTCTCCATTGAGGAGAATCTGCAAGATGCTGAAGCTTGCCCTATTTAATCCTTTCTTCATGAAGAATGTTAAATTATTTGCATTTTTCGCATTGCTGAACATATGCTTAAATCTTGCTTTGATGGGAAAATACCATACAACCTTTTTGGGAGTTGAGTCTTCTATCTTATATTGCAATGCATTACATTTAGGACATAACTTTAACGAAACATACTCATTAAAAAAAAATATGCAATCATTTTTATAAGCATGTATCCTATTGTAGTTCATGCCAGTGGAGCGTAACATTTGTTTAGTATCATAGGTTCGAGAAGGTAGCACATTATGTTTCGACAATATATCGTTCAGAAGTGAAAGCATGTCTATGAAATTCTTATCACTCTATCCAATAACAAAATTTAACTTATGCAACATTGACACTGCTGCCAATCTTGTGAATTTAGTACAACCATCGTATAATGGTTTCTCAGCATCACTTATCAACTGTTAAAATATTTCAGGACAACCCTGAAGATCCTCTTCGATAACATTTTCCATTTTCTCAAAACGATCACCTTCATATGCATTTGTGTTATTTTCTTTCATATGCCTCTCGTCACAATCCATAACATCATTTTTCTCACTATGCCTTGTCCAACATGTGTAACTTTGATCAATACCATGACATAGTAAATTAACTTTTAACTTATTTGGAGTAACTCGGTTTGAGTATCAACATTTTAAGCAAGGACATACAATTCTATTAGGTTTTTCAACATTCTCAATTTCAAACCTAACAAATGATTTCACTCCACCCTCATACTCATTCATCAATTGATTGACACTCATCCATTTTCGATCATTTTTCTAGATAGGAATTGAAAAAAAATATAAGGAACATAAATCCCTAAAGTATGGAGTTAAACTCACTAAGCAGAGCAAATACATTATGTAATTAAAAATGTGAAAGGATAAACCCTAACTCATAATGTAATAAGGTGAAAGGGGAAACCCTAACTCAATACAAGGTAAATGAGTGAACTCACTTTCAATTCATGTAATTAGAAAAGGCAAAATTTTAAAGGAAAACTCACTTTCAATTCGGTGTTTAATGAGTGAATGATGATTTTGAGGTTGAATGAGTGAATGAGTTTCAAATTCGATGTTGAATGATTTTGAGGTTGAATGAGACAATGATTTTCATGTGGAATGATTTTTATTTTGAATGAGTGAATGATTTCGAGGTTGATTTTCAGTGTTGAATTGATTTCGAGGTTGATTTTCGGTGTTGAATTGATTTTGAGGTTGAATGATTTCGAAGTTGATTTTGAAAGTAAATGAGTTTCATTGCTGAGTAAATGAGTTTTGGGATTGTTGAATGTGTGTGAATGTGAGAAAATTTTAATTTTTTAGGGTCTAATCGTACTTGAGATTGATACGCATTAAGCCTTCAACAACACTAATTACAGTGAGCTCCATAAAATATATATAATTAGCAGCGTTACCTATAACAACCAATGTTGAAGATATCTCATTCAAATATAATGAAGATAAAATATAAGTATTTCATAGCGCACATTAAAAAGTGCATTGTAGAAGATATCATATCAATAACATCTTTAGTAGCGCACATTGTTGAATATAGATGCTCTTCATTCAAATAATAACAATTAATTAATTGTTTTTAATGACATTCAAATTAATAATGGTATTATGACATTCGATTAATGACAACTAATTAAATATATAAAACAATTAAATAATTATGTTCTTAATGATACATTCAAATAATACAAAACATACAATATAAGAATTAATAACAAAGGAAATAAGGCCAATTAATTAAAACTTGATAATGTTGTGCGTGTGTGCTTAATTGTTGCAGTTCAATAACATTTTTTTGCATAAGCAATGTGGAATAGATTCAAGGAAATTATATGAGCATTAAGTATTCATCAACACACATTAAAATGAGCGTTGTTGAAGATCATAATTTCTAATTCTACACAGTTAAGCACACACAACAGAAAATCAACCTGAATGCATATTGAACAACTAGAAATAGAAAATCAACCTGAATGCATATTGAACAGGTAGAAATAGAACAACAACAAAAGACATTGAACAAAAAAACTAAAACAACACAAATGACTTTCAAAACACACACACACACACACACATATATATATATATATATATATATATATTGAACATTACACTGTACTGATTGAACATACAACAAAACATACATTACAATTACCTATACCAAAACATACATTACATTGAACATTGAATTCCATAGGTTACAGTTTATACATGTGCTACAATCTATATCTATGCTACAATCTATACATTTAGTTCCCTAAACTACTTTTTAACAGTAAGTACATACTTTTTGACCAATCTGGATGACTTGGTCATCTGTGTATGAATCTCCACCAAACTTGACTAGAGCTGGCCATTATTGAATGATCTTCTTCATGAAGTTTAACATGTAATAGCCGTAATCTTTATTATTTGTTTGGTAGGGATCTACAATTAAAATCAAGTAAACATATAAGTATAACCTTGATTAAATATGAATACACGACACATATGATTGTTTGAGATGATTTGTACCAATACCTTTATATGAGACCATTTGACATTAGACGATGTTTTTCTAGAACGAACATAAGCTCTGTAAATTTGAACCCCCTAAATAATAGAAAATGTACTTAATTACTAAACAACTACGAAAGTGAAAATGTACCTAAAAGTTTAAATGATTAGTTCACTTACCTAGTATCATAGCGGTGTACTTGTTCAGATCACCATATTTCAATGAGTCAAAGTAGAATATTTCTTCTTCGATCCAATTAATGGAAATCCAACTCCAATGTTTTCTAACAAAACATATGCACACGGTTAGGAAATGCTGAGCACAAATATACTAAAAACAAATATACAAAAGACAATTAAAAATACTCACCCGATATTAAAAGGTTCAAGAAATAAATCTACAACTTCTCTGTGATTTATAAGAGTATCTGCAACATGTTTTGTCTGCTCCCCGGTATTCGTTTTGTTATAGCTACTCGTCACCAAAATGGTAACATGTGAGATAAGAACATCACATTTCTTTTATCTTTAAAAATGAAATTTTCATATAAATATCTAATATATAACCCAAATAATAGTTAATTATAATACCAACAATTAAATGTAAAAGCGAGACGTTAAGAAAACATAATCTACCTAATATATACATATATAGTGGTTTCACATATCCAGTCATGTTCATATATATCCCAGACTTCATTAATACTAATGAATTATTGGATATCATTCCTGAAGACTTCCTTCGGAAATGATATAATTAGTACATCATATTCTCCCAACTGCTTTACATGCTCAAATAACTTAGTACAATAGTTTCTCTTTTTGGAGCTCACATCCCCCAAAGATGACTTATCAGACTTTGACTTCGTCAGCTTAGTTTTTGGTTTGCTAACCTTAGACTTCACCACCTTGGTTTTTTTCGGTAGATGTTCTACTATGCGGGGGATGTCATTGAACCATCTAACTCCCTTTATTTTCCTGAAATATTCAATACAAAATATATCAATTACATATCATAATATATATAATATGAGTCATCATAAGGTGAAAAATCATACATTAGAAGGAACTAAGTGTACAAGGTCTATTGACCAAGCCACATCAGTGCTTATAGCCCCTCCCACTATCATGATATCCACATCAAGAAGAACTGGCAGCAACGCATCATTATCGATTGCAACACTAATCGAGACCTTCACATGATGGGGTGAGATAGGTGCATTATGCTGCATAGCATCTGCTGAGTTTTGTACTTTACCAACACTCACTACTCGCATAGATGGGATATCCAGTAACAAGTTGCAAGTATTGATTCCCTATATGTTAATTAAAACATATAATTAGTTTAAGACTATAATTAAACTAAATGGAAAATAAATTAAAATTAGTTAATTAAATTACCCCAAGAATGAGAATGTTGTGAGGATCATGTGTGCAACACTCATTGATTCTAGAAGGAACATTACCAGTAGCTGGTTGATGCCACTCAACTTTATTGAATTTTCGAAATCGTTGAACCGTTGCATGAGGGTATCCAATTGGTTCTGAATTCAATTCAATTTGGCTTTGGTTGCACGCTTTTGATGGGGGTACAAATGTTCACTAGCTAACCCCACACCCCAGATATGGCCAGAGTACTCCAACAGTTCCAGTGCCTTATCAAGTACCACCTGACTATTCGGGATTTGTAGTTCTCCCTCTTTTTCTTTTAGGGCAACATAACACATCAGAAAAACATAATGACAATTAATCATATTGACAAATAAAGTATGGAAATCAAATTTAACTAACTGATTGTTGATCACTTACAACATGGTTGGCCACTTCTTGAACTTGTTCATTATCGGTGACAGTGTCCTTGTTCTTACAGAAATCTACTAATAGAACATCGAGATCTAGTGTATGTGCAGTTGAAGGTGTACCATTTTGTTTCAGTTGCCAAAACATAACCAATAATAATGTAATTAGATATATGGATATAAAACATAACCAATAATTTACTTACAAATTAGCAATACTTCACTCGATATGGATACAAAGGCTTAGATGCACTCTTCGGTTCTCATTACTTACTTTCTGCAAAAACAAATAAAATATATATATATATATATATATATGTATATGCAAATGCATATATAAGAATAAAGTCAGTATAAAAAATATGATTTTATCAAGAAAAACTCATCTTGTATGCTTGTAGTGACAAAAGCCTTCCAATCTCATCTTCAATGATATTTGCATATTTGGTTGGAGGCTTCAGTTTGACATAACTATCAGCATCTTTGATACATTTTCCAGAATCAGATCTGAATTTTTGGAGAGCCTTGCTAGAAGATTTAAGGATGTAACCCTTATGCTCCTCACCAACATCAAAAGTTAGCTGAAAACACATAAATATACAACACATAAATACATTGCATGAAAGCACATACATTGCATGAATACACAAAAATACATATACATTGCATGAAAATATATATACATTGCATGAAAACACATATACATTACTTGAAAACACATAAACACACACTAAAATAGAAACTTACTATTATTTAAAATTCCAGATACGCTCCTTCACGTCATTCAACCTACAATCAGTCCGTTTCTTGAATGTAATAAACACATTCTGCCTAGCCACATAACTTACCAATTTGTTGCCACCCTTAGAATTAGGGGTGAGCAAGACCCGACCCGACCCGTAGACTCATCTCAACCCGATGACTTAAGAATGGGTCTAACCCATCTAAATAAATAAAAAAGGACAGACCCGATTAAAAGGGACATACCCGTCATAAAAAAAGACAGGTTCTGGTCTATGCCTAGGTCACCCGGCACGTCCTTATAGTTATATATCAAGAATAGTTGTATAAGTACCTATCAATATCCATTATATTCAACCCACATAACTCAAATACCTACACCCACATAACATATTCACATCACTTATCATATGGTCTTTATTCCTTACCATTTTTTTCATTATTTAATTCTCCGGGATAGTGAATGATTGTTGCGACGAGAGTGAAGAACAATGCGACATTTAAGAGCTAATTATTTTTTATTCTCCATTATCTGTTTTTCCTCTTTGAAGTTGCTTGTCACTTACAAGAACACTTCGACTTATGTTGACACTTTACAGTTTAAATTATTCTGAAATTTTCAATGTGTTCTATAATTTTCACTCACATGATTGTGATAGTTTTTAGTTTGAAGGATGTAATTTACAGTTTGTAGATTATATACTGATGTATGTGAGATGCATGTTTTAGTTGAGTTTTATACAAATTGTTATAATTTTGATTGTGCAAGCTTAAAAATTTGAGAAAAAAATTTATGTTTGTTATTTTGTCTTTCTCCAACCCGGACTCGTCCCTATCTTGACCCGCCTTATTTTAGATCCGTCCCTGATGCGTCCCATCCTAATTAGGGACGGGTTCAGGTTCAAAATTGACCCAATCATTATTTAGGAATGGGTGAGGGACAGACTTAACTCGTCCCAACCCGTCTCACGCTTACCCCTACTTCGAGTTTATAGGTTAGCCTTTTTTGTCCCATTCAACTTCTAGTTTCACATCCTTACTTCTAGCACGGATGACATTCTTCATGGAAGTCATTCAACGTGTAATTCGTTTATGAATAACAAGTTGCTTGTCTTGTGGAGTCGGTGTAGCATCGTCACCACTATGAGAATCATGATCACCATGTTGGGAAGTAATTGATGAAGTTTTTTGAGGTAGTATGAGATTTCTGAGTATGAGGTTTTCTCAGTGTATGAGGTTCTCTGAGTATGAGGTTTTCTTTTCGAACAAGTTTGAGAGTGTAGAGGGAAGTGTGAATCAACTTTAGATATTTAAAAGGGGTAACAATTCAATAATGCTTATTTAAGAAATTGATGTTGATATGACATCTTCAACAACGCTTCTATAAGAATGCACTGTTGATATGACATTTTCAACATTGCTTCTTTAAGAATGTGTTGTTGAATTAATGTCATATCAATAACGCACCCTTAAAGGTGCGCTGTTAAACATGCAGGAGGTGAATCCATTTTTTGACAGCTCATTGTCATAACATATCAACAATGCTCCTTTAATCATGCATTATTAAATACATGTAAATTAACAGCAGTGTCTCATAGGTATATATATATATATATATATATATGTATATGCAAATGCATATATAAGAATAAAGTCAGTATAAAAAATATGATTTTATCAAGAAAAACTCATCTTGTATGCTTGTAGTGACAAAAGCCTTCCAATCTCATCTTCAATGATATTTGCATATTTGGTTGGAGGCTTCAGTTTGACATAACTATCAGCATCTTTGATACATTTTCCAGAATCAGATCTGAATTTTTGGAGAGCCTTGCTAGAAGATTTAAGGATGTAACCCTTATGCTCCTCACCAACATCAAAAGTTAGCTGAAAACACATAAATATACAACACATAAATACATTGCATGAAAGCACATACATTGCATGAATACACAAAAATACATATACATTGCATGAAAATATATATACATTGCATGAAAACACATATACATTACTTGAAAACACATAAACACACACTAAAATAGAAACTTACTATTATTTAAAATTCCAGATACGCTCCTTCACGTCATTCAACCTACAATCAGTCCGTTTCTTGAATGTAATAAACACATTCTGCCTAGCCACATAACTTACCAATTTGTTGCCACCCTTAGAATTAGGGGTGAGCAAGACCCGACCCGACCCGTAGACTCATCTCAACCCGATGACTTAAGAATGGGTCTAACCCATCTAAATAAATAAAAAAGGACAGACCCGATTAAAAGGGACATACCCGTCATAAAAAAAGACAGGTTCTGGTCTATGCCTAGGTCACCCGGCACGTCCTTATAGTTATATATCAAGAATAGTTGTATAAGTACCTATCAATATCCATTATATTCAACCCACATAACTCAAATACCTACACCCACATAACATATTCACATCACTTATCATATGGTCTTTATTCCTTACCATTTTTTTCATTATTTAATTCTCCGGGATAGTGAATGATTGTTGCGACGAGAGTGAAGAACAATGCGACATTTAAGAGCTAATTATTTTTTATTCTCCATTATCTGTTTTTCCTCTTTGAAGTTGCTTGTCACTTACAAGAACACTTCGACTTATGTTGACACTTTACAGTTTAAATTATTCTGAAATTTTCAATGTGTTCTATAATTTTCACTCACATGATTGTGATAGTTTTTAGTTTGAAGGATGTAATTTACAGTTTGTAGATTATATACTGATGTATGTGAGATGCATGTTTTAGTTGAGTTTTATACAAATTGTTATAATTTTGATTGTGCAAGCTTAAAAATTTGAGAAAAAAATTTATGTTTGTTATTTTGTCTTTCTCCAACCCGGACTCGTCCCTATCTTGACCCGCCTTATTTTAGATCCGTCCCTGATGCGTCCCATCCTAATTAGGGACGGGTTCAGGTTCAAAATTGACCCAATCATTATTTAGGAATGGGTGAGGGACAGACTTAACTCGTCCCAACCCGTCTCACGCTTACCCCTACTTCGAGTTTATAGGTTAGCCTTTTTTGTCCCATTCAACTTCTAGTTTCACATCCTTACTTCTAGCACGGATGACATTCTTCATGGAAGTCATTCAACGTGTAATTCGTTTATGAATAACAAGTTGCTTGTCTTGTGGAGTCGGTGTAGCATCGTCACCACTATGAGAATCATGATCACCATGTTGGGAAGTAATTGATGAAGTTTTTTGAGGTAGTATGAGATTTCTGAGTATGAGGTTTTCTCAGTGTATGAGGTTCTCTGAGTATGAGGTTTTCTTTTCGAACAAGTTTGAGAGTGTAGAGGGAAGTGTGAATCAACTTTAGATATTTAAAAGGGGTAACAATTCAATAATGCTTATTTAAGAAATTGATGTTGATATGACATCTTCAACAACGCTTCTATAAGAATGCACTGTTGATATGACATTTTCAACATTGCTTCTTTAAGAATGTGTTGTTGAATTAATGTCATATCAATAACGCACCCTTAAAGGTGCGCTGTTAAACATGCAGGAGGTGAATCCATTTTTTGACAGCTCATTGTCATAACATATCAACAATGCTCCTTTAATCATGCATTATTAAATACATGTAAATTAACAGCAGTGTCTCATAGGTGTACTGTTAAACATAACCACCTATCCAAATTAATACAACAACTCTAATACAACAGCGCACTTTCACGTCTGTGCGGTTGATGTTATATCCGCCTATCCAAATTAACATCGCTTTCTTGAATGAGCGTTGTTAAAGTTATAACATATGTGTTGTTATTGATAATTATATGTTGTTGATTACAACAACATATAATTATCAACAATACAACACATATATTATAAACAATTATATTGATATAACACAATGAATATTTGATGCCCTATATTGTACAACAAAAGAAAAAATTTAATTCTTTAAATTAAACAATGATATATATGTTGTCGAAATACAATGTTCACACAACAACAAAATAGAATTAACCATCTAAAAGATATAATTATCAACAACATATAATTATCAACAACACAACACATATATTATAAACAATTATATTGATATAACACAATGAATATTTGATGCCCTATATTGTACAACAAAAGAAAAAATTTAATTCTTTAAATTAAGCAATGATATATATGTTGTCGAAATACAATGTTCACACAACAACAAAATAGAATTAACCATCTAAAAGATAAATATAATTGTTCATGGAGTTTACACAATTAACCATCCAAAAGACAAAAAAAACAGAGATATTAACATCAACAATTGTTCATTCTTCAAAGTGTCTCCATTCGAAGAAATCATCCCCTAAGTGCATAATAGAATTAAGATATACCATATAGTACGGGTTATCGTCCCCTATAATCATTAAGAATTGCTACAAAAACAAAAAGATTATACATAAAGATTGAAGATATAAAGATTAAACATTCAAATGTCGTAAGAAATTAAACATAGAGATTGAAGATTGCAAAATTGACATACACATTCCTTCTTAGGAATATCATTTTTCTATTTTTTGACAAAACTTTCTTTTTTGTTTCTGCCTTGTATTGCTCTCTTTTCGGTTTCTTTGTACCTTTTTTCTATCTTCTTCTCTTTGGGTGACATGACTAGTTATAAAAGGAGAGAATGAAGGAGGCATTAGTGTGAACCACAAAGATTTGCGCTCAGCGTGGCTTTCCTACGCCTTACGATATGTTAAAAATTCAAAATGTTAAAAGGGGATCGAAAATCACATTGGGGATAAAAAATCGTCCTCTTGTACACTTTCTGTTAGAATTAGAATGTCTTCTATTTCTCTTAGTCTCTAGGTTAGTTAGGCTTGAAATGAGATGTAAACACAAAGGGGAAAACTAATGAGATTGATATATACTTATTATGGAGGTAAGTCGTTCTCTTTTTATCTTTGTTATAGTTTACAAGAGAACCATGATTTTATACAAGTATTACAAGAGAAAACTTAGCCTAACAAAATAAACAAAAAGTCAACTAAATAACTAGAAAGTAAAGTGAATCATAGACTTAACTAACTATATCTTTAACAATAATATTGTCACATCCCTCCTTTTAGCTTTCTGCTTAGGTAGATATAGGAATAGGTAGGATACATATAGATATATGTGTCGATATATTCTTTCTTTCATGTTTATGTTAATGATGGAAAATATGCGATTGTGATAGTTTTTAGTTTGAAGGATGTAATTTACAGTTTGTAGATTATATACTGATGTATGTGAGATGCATGTTTTAGTTGAGTTTTATACAAATTGTTATAATTTTGATTGTGCAAGCTTAAAAATTTGAGAAAAAAATTTATGTTTGTTATTTTGTCTTTCTCCAACCCGGACTCGTCCCTATCTTGACCCGCCTTATTTTAGATCCGTCCCTGATGCGTCCCATCCTAATTAGGGACGGGTTCAGGTTCAAAATTGACCCAATCATTATTTAGGAATGGGTGAGGGACAGACTTAACTCGTCCCAACCCGTCTCACGCTTACCCCTACTTCGAGTTTATAGGTTAGCCTTTTTTGTCCCATTCAACTTCTAGTTTCACATCCTTACTTCTAGCACGGATGACATTCTTCATGGAAGTCATTCAACGTGTAATTCGTTTATGAATAACAAGTTGCTTGTCTTGTGGAGTCGGTGTAGCATCGTCACCACTATGAGAATCATGATCACCATGTTGGGAAGTAATTGATGAAGTTTTTTGAGGTAGTATGAGATTTCTGAGTATGAGGTTTTCTCAGTGTATGAGGTTCTCTGAGTATGAGGTTTTCTTTTCGAACAAGTTTGAGAGTGTAGAGGGAAGTGTGAATCAACTTTAGATATTTAAAAGGGGTAACAATTCAATAATGCTTATTTAAGAAATTGATGTTGATATGACATCTTCAACAACGCTTCTATAAGAATGCACTGTTGATATGACATTTTCAACATTGCTTCTTTAAGAATGTGTTGTTGAATTAATGTCATATCAATAACGCACCCTTAAAGGTGCGCTGTTAAACATGCAGGAGGTGAATCCATTTTTTGACAGCTCATTGTCATAACATATCAACAATGCTCCTTTAATCATGCATTATTAAATACATGTAAATTAACAGCAGTGTCTCATAGGTGTACTGTTAAACATAACCACCTATCCAAATTAATACAACAACTCTAATACAACAGCGCACTTTCACGTCTGTGCGGTTGATGTTATATCCGCCTATCCAAATTAACATCGCTTTCTTGAATGAGCGTTGTTAAAGTTATAACATATGTGTTGTTATTGATAATTATATGTTGTTGATTACAACAACATATAATTATCAACAATACAACACATATATTATAAACAATTATATTGATATAACACAATGAATATTTGATGCCCTATATTGTACAACAAAAGAAAAAATTTAATTCTTTAAATTAAACAATGATATATATGTTGTCGAAATACAATGTTCACACAACAACAAAATAGAATTAACCATCTAAAAGATATAATTATCAACAACATATAATTATCAACAACACAACACATATATTATAAACAATTATATTGATATAACACAATGAATATTTGATGCCCTATATTGTACAACAAAAGAAAAAATTTAATTCTTTAAATTAAGCAATGATATATATGTTGTCGAAATACAATGTTCACACAACAACAAAATAGAATTAACCATCTAAAAGATAAATATAATTGTTCATGGAGTTTACACAATTAACCATCCAAAAGACAAAAAAAACAGAGATATTAACATCAACAATTGTTCATTCTTCAAAGTGTCTCCATTCGAAGAAATCATCCCCTAAGTGCATAATAGAATTAAGATATACCATATAGTACGGGTTATCGTCCCCTATAATCATTAAGAATTGCTACAAAAACAAAAAGATTATACATAAAGATTGAAGATATAAAGATTAAACATTCAAATGTCGTAAGAAATTAAACATAGAGATTGAAGATTGCAAAATTGACATACACATTCCTTCTTAGGAATATCATTTTTCTATTTTTTGACAAAACTTTCTTTTTTGTTTCTGCCTTGTATTGCTCTCTTTTCGGTTTCTTTGTACCTTTTTTCTATCTTCTTCTCTTTGGGTGACATGACTAGTTATAAAAGGAGAGAATGAAGGAGGCATTAGTGTGAACCACAAAGATTTGCGCTCAGCGTGGCTTTCCTACGCCTTACGATATGTTAAAAATTCAAAATGTTAAAAGGGGATCGAAAATCACATTGGGGATAAAAAATCGTCCTCTTGTACACTTTCTGTTAGAATTAGAATGTCTTCTATTTCTCTTAGTCTCTAGGTTAGTTAGGCTTGAAATGAGATGTAAACACAAAGGGGAAAACTAATGAGATTGATATATACTTATTATGGAGGTAAGTCGTTCTCTTTTTATCTTTGTTATAGTTTACAAGAGAACCATGATTTTATACAAGTATTACAAGAGAAAACTTAGCCTAACAAAATAAACAAAAAGTCAACTAAATAACTAGAAAGTAAAGTGAATCATAGACTTAACTAACTATATCTTTAACAATAATATTGTCACATCCCTCCTTTTAGCTTTCTGCTTAGGTAGATATAGGAATAGGTAGGATACATATAGATATATGTGTCGATATATTCTTTCTTTCATGTTTATGTTAATGATGGAAAATATGCATATATTTTCTATGTCTAGAATAAGAGTTATTCGAGTAAGGACTAGCTTACTTGAATAAAAAGCAACATGTTGATAGGACTTAGTTGAGAAGTGAGGAATTTTTTTTCTTGTATAGGAACTATATAAATATGTTTCTAGTATAGAAATAAGTTTATATATAAATTGAGGATAAGGAAAATAGGCCAATTTGGTATTGGTTGCAAAACTTTCCAAATTTTATGATTACCCATTATTAGGTAAGTCTATCATTACGAGAGCTCGATCAGTATGGCCTGAGCGACTTTATAACCTTCGTCAATTCTTCATAATTAATTTGGATTGAGTTGTATTAGTATTGAGAGTCAATATCTCAATTTCATAAGTGAAACATAGTTCACTATTTCTCTTAAGAAAAACTAGGTTTTCATTGTGAACTTGTTGATCAGATTGCCTGGGAGTACTTGTAGTTGATCCTATTAGTTCTATGAGAGTAATAACTATTATCAATACTCATCTAGATAATGTTTAGATTTGTCTTAAGGTGTCTTAGAATACAAGAAAAACATTGATGTATTGAGAGTGTAGAGGGAAGTGTGAATCAACTTTAGATATTTAAAAGGGGTAACAATTCAATAATGCTTATTTAAGAAATTGATGTTGATATGACATCTTCAACAACGCTTCTATAAGAATGCACTGTTGATATGACATTTTCAACATTGCTTCTTTAAGAATGTGTTGTTGAATTAATGTCATATCAATAACGCACCCTTAAAGGTGCGCTGTTAAACATGCAGGAGGTGAATCCATTTTTTGACAGCTCATTGTCATAACATATCAACAATGCTCCTTTAATCATGCATTATTAAATACATGTAAATTAACAGCAGTGTCTCATAGGTGTACTGTTAAACATAACCACCTATCCAAATTAATACAACAACTCTAATACAACAGCGCACTTTCACGTCTGTGCGGTTGATGTTATATCCGCCTATCCAAATTAACATCGCTTTCTTGAATGAGCGTTGTTAAAGTTATAACATATGTGTTGTTATTGATAATTATATGTTGTTGATTACAACAACATATAATTATCAACAATACAACACATATATTATAAACAATTATATTGATATAACACAATGAATATTTGATGCCCTATATTGTACAACAAAAGAAAAAATTTAATTCTTTAAATTAAACAATGATATATATGTTGTCGAAATACAATGTTCACACAACAACAAAATAGAATTAACCATCTAAAAGATATAATTATCAACAACATATAATTATCAACAACACAACACATATATTATAAACAATTATATTGATATAACACAATGAATATTTGATGCCCTATATTGTACAACAAAAGAAAAAATTTAATTCTTTAAATTAAGCAATGATATATATGTTGTCGAAATACAATGTTCACACAACAACAAAATAGAATTAACCATCTAAAAGATAAATATAATTGTTCATGGAGTTTACACAATTAACCATCCAAAAGACAAAAAAAACAGAGATATTAACATCAACAATTGTTCATTCTTCAAAGTGTCTCCATTCGAAGAAATCATCCCCTAAGTGCATAATAGAATTAAGATATACCATATAGTACGGGTTATCGTCCCCTATAATCATTAAGAATTGCTACAAAAACAAAAAGATTATACATAAAGATTGAAGATATAAAGATTAAACATTCAAATGTCGTAAGAAATTAAACATAGAGATTGAAGATTGCAAAATTGACATACACATTCCTTCTTAGGAATATCATTTTTCTATTTTTTGACAAAACTTTCTTTTTTGTTTCTGCCTTGTATTGCTCTCTTTTCGGTTTCTTTGTACCTTTTTTCTATCTTCTTCTCTTTGGGTGACATGACTAGTTATAAAAGGAGAGAATGAAGGAGGCATTAGTGTGAACCACAAAGATTTGCGCTCAGCGTGGCTTTCCTACGCCTTACGATATGTTAAAAATTCAAAATGTTAAAAGGGGATCGAAAATCACATTGGGGATAAAAAATCGTCCTCTTGTACACTTTCTGTTAGAATTAGAATGTCTTCTATTTCTCTTAGTCTCTAGGTTAGTTAGGCTTGAAATGAGATGTAAACACAAAGGGGAAAACTAATGAGATTGATATATACTTATTATGGAGGTAAGTCGTTCTCTTTTTATCTTTGTTATAGTTTACAAGAGAACCATGATTTTATACAAGTATTACAAGAGAAAACTTAGCCTAACAAAATAAACAAAAAGTCAACTAAATAACTAGAAAGTAAAGTGAATCATAGACTTAACTAACTATATCTTTAACAATAATATTGTCACATCCCTCCTTTTAGCTTTCTGCTTAGGTAGATATAGGAATAGGTAGGATACATATAGATATATGTGTCGATATATTCTTTCTTTCATGTTTATGTTAATGATGGAAAATATGCATATATTTTCTATGTCTAGAATAAGAGTTATTCGAGTAAGGACTAGCTTACTTGAATAAAAAGCAACATGTTGATAGGACTTAGTTGAGAAGTGAGGAATTTTTTTTCTTGTATAGGAACTATATAAATATGTTTCTAGTATAGAAATAAGTTTATATATAAATTGAGGATAAGGAAAATAGGCCAATTTGGTATTGGTTGCAAAACTTTCCAAATTTTATGATTACCCATTATTAGGTAAGTCTATCATTACGAGAGCTCGATCAGTATGGCCTGAGCGACTTTATAACCTTCGTCAATTCTTCATAATTAATTTGGATTGAGTTGTATTAGTATTGAGAGTCAATATCTCAATTTCATAAGTGAAACATAGTTCACTATTTCTCTTAAGAAAAACTAGGTTTTCATTGTGAACTTGTTGATCAGATTGCCTGGGAGTACTTGTAGTTGATCCTATTAGTTCTATGAGAGTAATAACTATTATCAATACTCATCTAGATAATGTTTAGATTTGTCTTAAGGTGTCTTAGAATACAAGAAAAACATTGATGTATCACACAAAAGAGAACACAAATCAATTAAACAAACAAAAATGAAGCATGCATAACTATGTACAAAATGGTGTCATGTATCCCTCATGTATCAAATTTAGGTGTGATTAACCCTTAATCACTCACTTAGACCACTAAAAGCCATCCACTCTTCCTTTATAAATCCACTAAGTTGATGGAGTTTCTCATAACTCTACACTCCCACACAAAATTCCATCATCTTCTTCCTTCCCCACATTCACGTCATTTTGGTACAAGGAGGGGGTGGCCTGCATTTTTCACTCCAAGCTTGCATGTAAACCAAGATATTGCATCTCTAAGGTATGTTAATCATAGTTGTGGTCTTTTGTTTTCAATCTATAAGTTTCTCCTAGCTTATTTTCTCTCTTGAACTCTCCATGTCTTATGTGAGAACCTTAGCTTGTATAGGTTGTGAAAAATTCTCCATTCTTCTCTTTAGATTCTTACCAAGAAGCTATTCAACTATTTTGAGGTATGGGGAACTCAATTCTAGACTCTGATCACTGAAATTCATGCATGTAAAACCCTAAAATCATTTTTTAAGTTTCAGCCCCAAAGAAGTGATTGCATCCATGCAAAGTGGCTAGGTTATGGAGTCTTATGTCTCTAGGTTGATTGGGAATGGCATGGATTTTTCTATTTGGTTATTGCATGTTGTTGATCTTGATGTTTAGAGGTTGTTTATGGCTGGAAAGTTGTGGTTGAGGGTTTCCATGTGCCACATCCAAGGTTCTACTAAAGTGGTTATACTATCCTCTCGGGGAGTTATGACACACTTCTATGAGTTCTACGACAATGAGATGTCATTTCCCTTGACAAAAAAACCATAAACTGAAACCAACGACTTTAGGAAGACAGAATTCTTAGTCTCCTTGGATCAAACTGAAATATATCAAATGTTAGTCTCACCTAAGTCATATTTATGTATGTCTTAAGCTATTGAATTCTGATACTCATTCTAGAGCGAATTGAGACCATTCGGGCCAATTCTGAGTCTTTGAGCCAAATTTGCCTATGAGTTTTTCATCATGCAAAGTCAAGACTCTAATTGTATCCAAATGAAATACTTGGATCTGTTCACATGTCTAGAGCCCTATTAGGATGAATTATTAAAAAAATTAATAAAATTGAATTATCGAGATTAATCGTTTAAGACATAATTAGATACTCGGCAATCGGGAAAGATGCGACAAGAAGTTAATAGGACCATGGAAGGTACATGGGTAGAGAGAATAATTTCATATATATGGGTTTAGAACTGATACCAAAGATAGTCGTGCATCTCTAAGTCAGTCCCAAAATAGTTTTAGTCGAATACTACTACTATGGTCGCGAACTAATGAGTGTTGAAACTCATGAGTTCATCTACAATGAGCTAACGGTGAAACTAACTTTGTGGATTGAATTGTTTGAGTAGTGGTGTTGTGATTGTGCATAATGCATTATTATTTGACTTATATGAATCATGAAATTAAACTGCTATGTTATTCAGTTAATTGAACTATGCTATAATAGTTGAAATTGCGAAGCATTTACATAACTCTTCAGTATGGCGTAACTTGTGAGCATTGTCACATAAATTTGGATTCGAAAATGAAATTGGAAAATAACTTCAATTTTGGAAAAATAGAAAAGTCTGATGATATGAAAATCCTATTTTCAAAAATGGTTGTGATAAATTCTATTTTAATGCAAAATAAATACTTGAAATTTTTACGAAAACAAATATCCTTCCTAAAATGATAAATTTTAGATAATAAAAGATGAAATTTTGACATGTTGTGATTACCCAATGATTTTTGAAGTTTTAAAGAATCGAATCCAAAGTTATGCCTCTAAAAAGTATGGTATACCCATACATGATATGAACCAGCCTAGGCCAAGTTCTGAGTCAAGTGGCAAGAGAGGTCAAGAGGGTCCTATGACTAGGGCCAAAGCCAAATCAAGACTCCTTAAGGTCACAAAGGACTCAATTGACCCTGGAGATTACATGGGGAAAGGGCATTTATGTCCTTAGATGTTATATGGTAGTTGTTTTTATTTTATTGCATGAATAAGTGGGATTAATTCTCATGGGTAGTGTTAGGAGTATTTTTAAATTATTGTTAAGTATTTTATTTTCATTAAATCATGTAATATGAGGGTTGGGAATGTATTTTATTTCCTTGTAACATGGTCCAATAGTGGCCAAGAAATTGAATACTAAGAAACCATGTAGGATCATTATAGTAATTAAACAAGGGGATATCAATGGCATGCCAAGTACAATATGGCGTGAAGAAGAACTAAAAAGGAAGGTTTCCAATCAGCCTAGGAATAAATGGATCAAAGAATTCAAATTCAATGTGAAGCTAAAGATATTTCAACAAGCAAATTCGGTCCAAACCTTTCCTTTTTGGAGGACATTCGAATTAAACAAGGATTCAATACATTCAAGGCCAAACTCATTCCAGAAAGGCAAGAAATCAAATCTCATTTAAAGCATTCAAGGTTCATCCAAGAAAGGCAAGTAAGCAAGGCTTTCCATCAAAAGGAGGCGTGTGAATCCTTGGATAATCTTCACCTCTTCAATTCAGATTTGCAAGGAACAAAAGGCAATCAGCTCATTCAAATATGAATTCAAACTCAAGGCATGAAGATCCAATCAATTATGAACTTTCCTTTTCAAGCATTTTGTTGAAGAATCCGTCCATATCAAGGCACATTCAAGTTATCAAAATCAAATAAGCACATGGGTGGAAATATTCAAGGGAATTCAACCAACTTCAAATACCAAAATAACTAAGCCATTAAAACTCATTTAATTACATGTTTTTAATTAGGATTTCAAATTTCAAATTAGGACTAGTCAAATTTCCCTATTTATGTATTCCTTTTCAGCATGAATGAATTAAGTTGAATTTGAGATAAAAATCTAAGTGTTTAGTTGAGAATTTCTCCTACTCTTATCTTGGCCGTGGCCAACCATTGGACTTATCAAGAACATCAGTTCTTGTGGCGTTCTAAGAATCATCACCCTCTCGGTGTGGCGTCTACATTCTTATCAAGGAGTTATCCTTGTAGCGAATACCTTGTTCTTATCAAGCATCCTTGCATGTGGCGGACTGCATTGGCTTATCAAGCATCCTTTGCTTGTGGCGCTTCATCATCATTCTTTTTCCATTTCCCTAGTGCC
>NW_017727766.1:307111-355737 GCF_001865875.1 Lupinus angustifolius | reverse complement strand
GCACAACACAAATCCCTTTTCAATTCTATACACATCAAACCGTGACCATACCTTCCACAACTCATCTTTAATGTCATGAACTTCATACAATTCTGTCCATAAACATCCCAGCCCTAAATCCTTCCCGAATATACACATACCTTCATCTAGCCCAAACATACCCAACAATTAACACAAACCTAGCCTAAAATATTAATCCCAAAACCAAGCCAAACATTCCCCAAAAAGTCCTCACATACAACCTAACCTAGACCTCACGTCATTACCATACACAACCCTATCCAAAAATAGCCAAAAAAACCATTAATATCAAAACCGAATTTGAGATTCCAAACTTAAGATTTTCAAGCTAAAAACGATCCAAAATAAAGTTAGCCTTACAGAGGTTTCCATCAATACGATTGTACCGATTTATGAACGGTAGTTTACTGGAAAATATAACATTGTCGATTGTGTTGAAAACCTTATAAGTGCCAAAAATACCTAATTTTCATACACTTTTCATAGCACTTATCCCATCCAAAAATGTGAAAACCAACTTAATTCAACACTTTTTAAATAAATTTTGTGTGTTTGAATATTATGATTTTTTGATCACCTCTTGTCTAAGTTTTCTTTGTTTAGTAGGAAATTGGACCAAAAAGAATGATTAGGCTTGAAGAAAGAAAGTTTGCTTCACCTTGAAGAAATCATGCCAAAAGTACATGACACATGTGTGCTTAAAACTAAGTATGGTAAGGTGCGTGCTTAAACTTAAGCATGAGTAAGAAACTTGGTCTTGGTTGGAAGAAATTAAAGTCAAAGAAAAGCTGCCCACAAAGCTGTCCAACCAAGCACAAAGTTGTCCAGCCAAACACCAAGCACTAGGCCAGGTCAGGCAGACTGCTCAAGCAAGTAGCTGAGCGTGGACCAGGTCAGCCAAGCTGCTCAAGCAGGCAGCTGAGCGCGCACCAGATCAGATTAGTCTGCTCAAGCAGTCAGCTGAGCGTGGGACCAGGTTAGTTAAGTTGCTCAAGCAAGCAGCTCAGCGTGGGATCAGGTTAGCCAAGCTGCTCAAGCAGCCAGCTAAGCGTGGGACCAGATGAGCTAAGCACCTGGCCCACCAGAAAAATGGTTGCTTGGCCTAGAAGAATGTTATGTCATGAATAACGTCACAAGCCAAGCACCCAACCAAAGCCAACTTTTTGACCAAGCTTATGACCTCATGCATGAGACAAGCAAGTAGGAGGTGTCACCATGTATGTAGCCTAGCCCATAGTAGAATGTCTAAGCTAGCTGGCCAAGATGGGACAAGCTGCTGACTCACCAACTTGGGTGTGCCAGAAAGTGAGCTAAGCGGTCGGAAAGGGGGGCTAAGCGGCCTGCACTTTGCTTATAAAAGGCACACTCATTCCTTCACTTTAACACATTGTACATATGTTGTAAATTCTTCTTCTTCTTCTTCTCATTTCAATTCTCTATCTTTTTAGAGTGTTCTTGGACTGTTCTTAGGCTTTTAGTTCATAGAAATTCAAAGGGAATGCAGTTGAAAAATGAGGTGGAAAAACACAATTTTGTAACATCATTTGAAATCAAAAGCATCTCATCCTTGGATAGATGGTTCATGCTCCTACATATTGATTTGGAGTATGGTGTAAGGTTATTTCTTCTCTTTATTTGTATCATCTTTTGAATTCAATACATTCAAGTTACTATTTTTGGTTAAATTTTGATTCTTTGTGAAGTTTTTAATGCGGTTTTAGCTTAATCACCTAAAACTTGATTTAAAGATCCAAAAATGCTTCTTCTTAAAGTGTTGACAAGTGAACTAAAGAGGATAACCTACACATTAGTTCACTTGCCATATCAAGCATCTATTTTAAGCAACTTATGTTCAAGGCTATATGATGTTAATGGAGCCTGAAGTATGGTGTGACAAACTACTCCGACGAGTGATACTTAACTATTATTTAATGAATTACATAAGGTTTGAAAACCATCTTATCATTTTAGGACACTAGATGAAGGATTTAGAAATGGTGTGTGGAATTAACCGAAAGTATAACACATAACTTGTAATGTTTTCAAAATCATTTGAGTCAAGAAATAATTCCATCTTTCAAATCAATTTTACCCTCTTAGTTCATAAAATCACAAAAACAACTTTATATGTTACTTTCTTACTTTTGATAAAATATACAAAGTATGAGTACATTTCTATTAGGAAATTCCTTGTGGTTCGACATAACCCTATATTATACTACAATTGAATCTTGAAAGAGATGCATATGTAAAATAGTATAGTGTTAACTTATAAATTTTATTTGTTGACTTATAAATCAAAGTGCAATTTAATTCATAAATTGTAACTTTGTGAAAAGGAAAAATACACAGTTATAATGAGTGGTCTAACTACTTTCTTTTACTTTCTGTCATTTATTTTCTACAACTAACATTTATTTTATGTCATTTACATTTCTACAACTAACATTTATTTGTTGCTTTATTCTTTATACCAACCCTTCGAGAGAAATGGTACGGTTAAATTCTAACTTTATTGTTTTACTTATTTGTTCTTTACCAACTTTCCATAAGGAAGTAGTTTGATTAATAAAGGAAAACGAAAATAAATATCACTTATTATCACTTGTATTAAACTGATAAATTCATACAATTATACCGACGTTGGAATTTATTCCAACAAAGCCGAGATGGTATGAAATTGTTAATAATTCAATAAAGCTAAGTTTTTTTATTAAATGAACATTCTTGGAACCATTAAACTGTCATTGGAATTTATTCCAACAAAGCCGAGATGGCGAGCAAAGAATCGACTTGTCATTAAATAAATCAATCAGAAACTTGCCTCAATAAGTAGCAAGAAAAACTCTTTCAACAGAACCCAGATGGGTACCTAGTCTGTGTGACTTGGCTGGGGGGACACTATGGATAAAGATTGATCTATTAAGGGAAGGGGTAGCTCCCTTGAGCCAACGGAACTCTTTGCGATAACTTGGTGACCTTTGACACTACCTTGAAGGCATAATGTTCAAAGTGATATGGCATTTATCTTTGCCGACCAGAGGGTTTCCGATGCTACCAAGTGCACGATATTTTGAGAATAAGTTACCAATGGTGGGCATAGCGTTGTATTCATCATATCCGCTTCCTAAGAACAGCATGGCACTAGTCAGTCCTAACTAGTGTCAGTACCATTGTTGTTATTAATGCATTAGGGTCCTACTAGGGGTTAAATCTCCATGCATTCATCTAGAAGATTAGTCGTCGAGCTAAAGGAAAAGTACGAGTAATGCATCCATCATGACATCATCATGTGTTAATATAATCATGATAAATAGGCAAATTTTTAGATCTTTGTATGATGATTTTCTACATTTATATTATGTTGATGTGTATACATGTATGTATATATATATATATATATACATATATATATATATAGATACTTACTCTCCAACCCACCATTATAGGTAGTGATGGGCTCTAGGGCTCCCTTCGTGGATCCTCCATATGTGATAGAGATAGTGCCTCTCCCTCGTGGAGAGGTTGAGGTTATTTGTCGGTATCGAGCAGTGTTCTGGGGAGACATAGATATACGAAGCACACATTCAGAATGGTTTAGAGTACCACTCCCTTGCTGCTCTATCATGCGAGCAATATACGTTATGCACATTCAAAACGACTATGAGTTACAACCGATACCTCCTCCTA
The DNA here is from genome assembly GCF_001865875.1 of Lupinus angustifolius. NCBI lineage: Eukaryota > Viridiplantae > Streptophyta > Magnoliopsida > Fabales > Fabaceae > Lupinus > Lupinus angustifolius. Next base: position 352,026 of record NW_017727766.1, on the reverse strand, counting down.
CTCCTATCAGGTATGTTCCTCCCCCTGCCATTCCTCTTGGTTTTTCTTCTGCTTCCTCTCATCATTTCAACCTTAGGGCTGAGCCATTACGAGACGTCCTGATATCTTCGGTGATACGTCCCATTTCGAGACTATCAGTGGTCCGGGGGAGTCGTCCTTAGAAGACTCATGGGGTTTCGACATGTCAGTGGTGTTGGTGTTTTTCTACCTCAGAGACTCACTTGAGTTCATCCATCCCCATTGTGAGGAGAATTCCGGAGTACGCTCCAGGATCTCCTTCTCACGAGGTGTGTGGACGGAGTCGTAGTGAGAGGACTAATACCCACAACCCATGAAAGAGGGCCCGATTATCTCCTTCACTAGATTTCTCCCCCTCACCCATCAAGCCTACTATCGATAATGCCGTGATATATGTTTCCAGTAATGAGGACGAGCTAGAGAGTGCCTAGAGGAGGGTAGTGTAGGAGGGCAATAGTGTGAGGAGGTCAGACTGATGCAGTAGAAGTCTGTGTATACATAACGTTACTATATAGTATTTTGGCACTTATGGATAGTCTAGTGTACACCCAATTGTAGAGATGTTTTGTTGCTTATATGTATATAACCACTATATCAGGACTGACGTGTATGTGCTTGTAATGAACCTATGTATATGGTGACTCATAATTTACTTTTGGGACTATGTATATAGAGGTGGTGTTGAGAGACTAATCTAATGCCACCAACTATGTGATTGTCTTGTTATAAATATATCTATACATGACATGCCTACATTATATTAAAAAAAACTACGTACTATTTTTAATACCCAACTTGTAATTAATCAAGATCATGGTCGACGTTTTTGTACATAATTTCATTTCTATGGCAGGAAGGATGTTTCAAATACCATAAGAGCCAAGTGGCAAGATTGTGGAAACCAAATATGAGTCCATTCAAGCAGCAAAAGTCATTACAAACTATAGGATAGTAACAATCAAATAAAAATTAACAAGATAAATATAAATTATAACTAAGTTCAAATAAAATGAAACTAATTAAATATTAGATAACACAATTCTCATCTAACAAGCACCACCAAGTTTGGAGACTTCCTTTACTTGTAGCCTTTGAACCAACCTGAAGCCTTAGATTTAGACCTCCCATGGTGCCATCCATCTGATCATCATTGCGCTGGTTTCGACGTGATAATTTATTGGTTCTGGCCCTGCAGGCATAAGGCTGGCTCAAAATGTGTCCATGCATGGAGTTAAGGCTTGTTGTATTGACCCCAACTCGCTCACTATGTGGCCTAACAACTATCACGTGTTGGTTGATGAGTTTGATAATCTTGGACTAGATGATTGCTTGGATAAAACATGCATGGCCTATGGCTTGTGTTTATATTAATGATAGTAAGACCAAATATTTGGACCGTTCTTATGGTAGGGTTAGTAGGAAAAAGCTTAAAGAGAAGTTGCTTGAAGGGTTCTCCAATGGGGTTAAGTTTTACAAGGCAAAGGTGTTGCATATTGAGCACCAGGATTTTGAGTCTAAAGTTGTTTGTGATGATGGGGTGAAGCTTAAAGGGAGTTTAGTTGTTGATGCTAGTGGATTAGCTAGTGATTTTATAGAGTATGATAAGGTGAGAAAGAGAAACCATGGTTATCAGATTTCTCATGGTATTTTGGCTGAGGTGGATGATCACCCTTTTGATTTGGATAAGATGGTTTTGATGGATTGGAGGGATTCACATCTCGGGAATGAGCCATATTTGAGAGTGAATAATTCAAGATGCACTACTTTTTTGTATGCAGTGCCGTTTGATTCTAATTTGATATGTCTTGAAGAGACTTCACTTGTTAGTCGTCCAGTATTGTCTTACAAGGAGGTAAAGAAGAGAATGGTAGCAAGGCTAAGGCATTTGGGAATCAGAGTGAAGAGAATATTGGAGGATGAAAAGTGCTTGATTCCAATGGGAGGACCTCTCCGGCAGGTCCCTCAAAATGTGATTGGTACTGGTGGGACTTATGGGATAGTCCACCCTTCCACTGGCTACATAGTGTCTCGAACAATGGCTCTAAAACCAGTTGTAGCGGTTGCAATAACTGAGTGTCTTGGCTCCACCAGAATGATTGGGGGAAAGTGCTTTATGCTAAAGTTTGGAATAGCATATGGCCAATTGAGAGCAGAGTGGACAGGAAATTTTATTCTTTTGGAATGGAGGACAAAATCACGTAATGTGTCCGTAATATTGCGATTGTAATGACCGTTGCAATCATATCACACTATAATTGTGATATGACATCGAATTATAATGATGCGGTCACATCGGGCGACAGCGCAACCGCATACGACAGCATCTGGGTCGCATCGGACCGCATCGAATTCAAAAATATTTTATTTATTTGTAAAATAATTTACATCGCAATGGCAGCATTCCGCATCACAGCGACCACAATAACTAACAATAGCAGTGACCATAATCGTAATTGTGACTGCAATCGCAATTTAAAATACTCGAATTCAGACTCACTTGAAGTTTGATTCGAACGGAACCAAGCATTTCTTTGATGCATTTTTTTGACTTAAGGCCTTATTACTGGCAAGGGTTCCTATCTTAGAGGTTGAGTTTAATGGAGCTGGCTTAGTTAAGCATATCACTCTATGGATGTTCCACAGATCGGTCCAGATATGATAATGTCACAAAGTGTCCCGTGCCATTGGCTATAATGATGCGCAACATTGCTCTGGAATCTATTGGATGATGGATGCTGTGAAATTCATGTAGAAGTTAATTTTTTTTGTTTTTCTCCTATTTGAATTTGCTTAATCTAATAATGTAACTGCTGAAAATTTATTTAGGATCAGCTGAATATGAAATAGACATCCATCTCCTATGCATATTATGTAGTTTGACTCTTTTGTCTCTGTAGCTATGGTTTATACGTGCTTTATGTTATGACTGGGAAGTTTTCCCTTCTACAACAGTAGTCCCCAATGTTTCAGTGGCGTTTGTGAAAAATTGCAAGAAAATGTAGCAGATATGTCCGAAATTGTGATGCGATGTTGTTTCAGAGACTCACAAAACTACGACTACAATTACTGTTGAGAAATACAATTTAAAACACGTGAAATAGTACTACAAAAGATACCCCTCTTCAGCATTTTTGCTAGAACAAATTTTGAAATGAAGCAAAATCTTCATTACTTCAGTTATGTCTGACATCTATGCATCCATATACTTGTTAATCTGGAGTATTTCTCCATTTTATTCAACTCAACCATGAGAGTTCTGGAAACTATACTGTAAAATCCTTTTGTGATGCTTTTGAAAGAGTTGGTTTTGGAACCAACAGCTGGCAAATTGACAGGTTTATCAATAAATTTTTTCTCACCAAAAATTATCAATTTTTGTTTGTGCTAGGTTATTTGATATTGAGGGATCATATCAAAACATAATTTAATATTCAGGGACATTCACTTACTTTTGTTATGAGCTTACTATTTCTCTCAGGCAGAGTTACTTTTGTTAATGCCTCAATCTTTGAAGGATCATTTAGACATGTGGAATGTATAAGGAAGTAAATATGGCACCAAAATATGGAAGTTGATCCCTTACTCCATAGTATGATGATCTATTTGGATTCACAAAAACAATCTCCTTTTCAGCAATAAGGTATTTGATCATCAAAACACTATTGAGATGTCTCGAATTCATGTAGAATGGTGTATCAAATCCAACAGGATTCAATGTCCCTACTCAACCCAACAAATAAGTGACAACCTTGTTGAAATCAAACTGTTACATAAACTCGAATCTTGTAGTTCGTTCAATTCGATACCAGCTCCAACGATTAGAAAAATTTCAGGTTTCTTTTCAAAATTCATTCAATTCGAATCTTGTATTTTAATGCACTTCTTTTCTGCTATGACTTTGACATAAGGAATGCACTCATTGAAAGCGATTCATCATTAGCTGTTGTATGGTTAATTAGGAATTAAGGATTCAAATTTAAATTGCACTTCATTTCTGCTCTGACTTTGATAATGCTTCCAATAATCAAATTTTAAAAATAATCGGTTTATTTGTTGTACAACAATTTAAATACAAAATAAACTAATTCAATTACATGACTTTGATGCATGAATTTTCTCTGAGCAAAGAACGATTCTTTGGTTTGTCCTTAATGTGTGCATATAACAGTTTAATACATTTTCTTAAATTACGTGTGAATAACATGGAGTAGTCTCATTTATTTCTTTGAATGTTAAAGTATTGAGCGTGTACAAGATTTATCTTTACACTCAATCCTGTAAAGTATTAAGCATGTCATCTTCACATGTGGTGTTCCGTGTGAACACCACAGCTTGTACTTCATCTTGAAGCATAAACATTGAATAATATAGATTTAATTCTATGTACATATACACATACAGTTATATAATATATATTCCTGCTATTAATATTATAAACAAATTTCTGGCACCAGTGTTCCATTGATCGTCCCACCAATGTTCTTGCATGTTGAAGTTGCAGTTTCATTGTTGTAGGTTAGGTTTATATCTTGCAATTTGATCCCTTCACATGGATAACTTGGGCTGCAATCAAATGTTATTGCCTCTGGTGTTGCAGAAGTACCTTGTATGTTGTTATAAGTAACTCCGCTAATCTTAATTCCTGAAGTCTGTTATATATAATCCAACAAATTAATTAATCCAAATAGAAAATTATAGTTAATTTTAATGTTTTAAACTACGATTATGTGATCTGAATTTTTTTTTGTGGCATATTCAATGTAACTGCATCATTATGATTCGGTATCACACTATAATTTCGATATGATACGGTTATGATAATCATTGTAACTGCAATATTGATATGGTACTAATTTTGAAACTATGACCAATATTAATTTTTCTTGTTAAAAATTTAATTTGCAATGTGAACTTCTTTAAGTATAAAATAAAATCAAGATATATGATATTGGATAAATTATGATTACCTGGCCAGGGCAACCTAGTTTGTGAGGACAATAATTCTGGTCAATGATTATGGGATTCTCAACGTTGTTCATTATGATGTTTTGGAATAGAATATTCCTAACGAATCCTTTGCTTGGTCTGGCCCATGATTTTATTCTCACCCCATTATCTGATCCAGTGAAGATGGCATTCGTAACAGTCACATTTTCAACTCCTTTTTCCTCCATTTCTTTACCCAAACTTCCAATGCTGTGCAAAAAGTTAGTACAGATTGTTAGACACTTTTACGTTTCCAATAGTGCAGGTATTCACCAAGTTCAATGAATGAATTATAGAGATATGATGCTTCTGTTTCAAGACAGATATCACTATCACATGTCTCTAATCCTAATTCATTCCATATCCTAGGCCAATTATATATTGGCACATGAATAGAAAAAATGTTAAAAAATAATAAGTAATATTAATGGATACTATTGGGATAAATGATTTCGATCCTCTATTTCTAGTTACTGGAAATCAATTTAGAATTAGGATTCTCATGTACTCACACGTGTGTAGCATTGCCTTTTTCTGTTTTCCCTTATTTTAGTTAGTTAATTAATTTGTTAATTGAGTTGAGTGTGCAGCACGTCTCAACATAACTTGTAAAAAAAGTTCAGCTTTGGCTCCCAAATTCAATGAGAAATTAAGAGATTGATTCACTGCAATTTCTGTTTTATCCTACAGATTGAATTTAAATTCAACACTGATTTCCACCCAAGTTTCATCATGCGCGAGACTCTAAAAACATAACGTTGTAAACTTTTACAAAAATTGGATGAATATAGTTACAACTGAGGTACAATATTTCTACGTGGAATTCAAAGACCTTAAATGTTATGCCTTCAATAACAATTATAGACCTAGATTTAAAACATCGTGGACTATTGACTAGTCTAATCAAACATATTCTTAAAAAAACAAAGAAATATTTGACTTTTGATTTGGAATTCAACAAACATTAAAAAAGTTTAAATCATTTCTTAGAAAAATGTAATTGTTTTATTGCCAACATTATCAACAAAACATAGCTTCAAAATGACTATAATCATAGAACTAACCTTACACCATGGCCAGGGCCACATTTGATGTGGGAAATGAAGAGATTAAAAGTGGCATCAGCAATGGATATGCAGTCATCCCCAGTTTGAAGGGTACATCCAATGATGGTAACCCCATTTGAGCGTTCAACATGAATGCCATCGGTATTAGGACTCTTGGCTGGTGCAATAGCCCTTACGTTTTTTAGAAGAACATTGTTGCATGTGTTGATCACAACGTGACTATGCTGGCTATTGATTGAAGTTATTCCACTAACCACTAGGTTATTCACCGAGTTAAATGTTATTGACTGCAATTAATTAAAGATTATTCAATGGTGAATAATAAAGATTAATTAAACATTAAAATATATACGTTCTCTAATTTTCACCTCTTAGTATTTTCAGAAATAATGTTTTTTAAAGTTTATTTCTAAATTTATGAAGAAAAACTTTATATTCTAGATCACTTACAAAAGTTTTAAATTTTACCTCACAAATGCCATTGTTATGTTTAGGGAGTCTTAATGACATTGTAAATACAATTAGAACACATTTTATTATATTTTTCAGACTACGATTATAAACACAATTTAAAACACTAGTATTAAATATAGCTCAATTAATCATGTATTAACTTTAGTTTTGCATGTGAGTCATAAAATACATTGTAAGAGATGATTCAAAACAATTCAACTCAGAAACTAAGGTCAAAATGGGGAGCAAACACATAAACAACTTAATGATAATGTCTGAAAATGTATGCAAATGCAAGATTATATACGTACCCTTGCTCCTACAGGACAACTCTTTCCATATCTCCTGCAATCCCAAAAGCCAGCACCTTTAGCATCCAAATAGCCACCAGAAACGACAAGATTGTCCACATGATTAAACAAAATCCAAAATCCTGAATTTCCAAGTGCCCTATAATCTTGAGGAGCCACAAGAGTCCCAGCTATTAGGACTGTGATTTGGCTCTTGCATGGACCTCTAAAGTTTATGGCATTCAACAAGAATCTCCCTTTTGGCACATAAATAGTGGCAGGGTTTGGGCTAGTACATGCTGATTGCCAAGCCTTTATGAATGGTCCTGTAGAGTCAAATTTTCCATCTGGTTTTGCTCCAAACGCAGTCACATTATATTTGGAGGTTGGAGTTGCATGTGAAGAGACAAACAAGGTTATGCATAATAAGATATATAAGTTAATGCTAACAATAGCAGCCATTATTCTAAGTATGTTATGGAAGAAATCTAATGATGGAAAACACTAAGTGGAATCGGGTATGTTTATTATTAGTTGGAGGACACTAGAATGGTACTTGAAAACTTTACAATACCAGCATATATATATATATATAAGCATGCATGCATGTATATGTGCTTCATTAAGTGATTGCTTCGATATGATATATTATTCAAGTACGTTATAATTGCTTTGATAAGTAGAATCGTAGATAAATCATTTTGTCGAATTAAAATAAGTTAACATATAGAAGATGAAAATATAAACATGAGATAAGCCGATTTCTTAGATTAACGAAAAGGGTTTAATTAACTTGAGAAAAAAATAACCTTTACTTAATTCTAACCAAGCTTGAAATTACGCCAAAACCATGTACAATATGAAGGATAGAGTATTTTTTAGTTGTTTTGTATCACACTTTACTACAAGGTCAATCAAACATAATCCAAACTGTTCTCGCTCTTTTCACGGATTTAACTGTGGTTTTCCCTTAAATCATAGTGTGCATATATGATGATGTCAACCAACATTTTAAATTGTGGTTGCCTTCACAAATGTGATAATGATTGTGGTTACCATAGCACTTGTGATACAGATTGCAGTTGTTGCAATGTGATTTATTTTATAAATTAAAAAATATATTTGAAATTGATGTGATTTAATACGGTTCGATGTGGTTGCATTGCAGCCCAATGCAGCTGTTTCCCAGTGAATCGGAGTCACAACACAATTGCGGTGTGATGCGGTTGCCATCGTCACCACAACCGTAATTGTCACAATATTGTGGTTGCATCAGATGATCTGGACCATGATTTAAATGACTGTTGTCAACACTATTGTGATACATGAAAGATAGAGTATTTTTTTAACTGGTCCTTGCTACAGTATACTCTAACCCTTTGGACTAGGGCTTAAGATGCATGTCCCTGCCGCATGTTTTTACACATGTAATTGCTTGGATAAGAAGGATTGTGGGTAAATCATTTTATTAAAATAAAATATGTTGACATATAGAAGATGAAAATATAAACATGAGATTAGCCGATTCCTTAGATTAACGAAAAGGGTTTAATTAACTTAAGGAAATATTCACCTTTACTTAATTCTAACCAAACTTGAAATTGCACCAAATATATGTACAATATGAAAGATAGAGTGTTTTTGTTTTTGTTTTTCTGGTATCACACTTTACTACAAGGGCAATCAAGCATAATGAAAGTGGCTCTTTCCGAGAGTGCTCTTTTCGTGGATCTCGTATTATGGTTTTCCGTCAATCATAGTGTGCATCTTTCAAGATGTCACCAGGCTTATGGGTACATGAAGGAAAAGTATTTTTTTTTTAATTAGATCCATGCCAAAGTATACTCTAACCATTTGGATGTGTAATTAATTCCCTTTGAGATATTATTCCTCATACTTGGCAATTCTATACGTTGAACTTCAACCTTTGAATAAGATATGAATGGTTTAACGAATGGTTTAACGAATGGTATATTCTTACTCTACGAATAAGGAACTAATTTCCTTCAAGATATATGATTTTCACTCTCAACAAATGTTAGTTCTAATAATCAAACTTTTTTTTACTTTGACATGATACAATATATGAAGATCTTACACCAATCAGTAGACCAAGGTATCATTAGTAGTATAAATGAATATTACAATTACTTAACTATTATGTAGTATAATTGAAGGCTTGGAATATAGATAACGTATGTACGGAATGGGCTTATAAATTAGATAACGTATGTACGGACAAGGGTGATGATGGCTGCGCGATTAAGATTTATCATGTTAACGCAATCTCAAGTTGAGGTATTTTGATTATATGTTTAAAGTTTTATTATTTTAACACCTAATTTTGGACATTGTATTTATATTATACATAGGTTCTGTTTTCTTTCTAAATACATGACAAAAAGCAACATTAAACCTCGTATATTTTACAATTACACTTTTTTTATTAGGAGTATAAGATGTCCGCAACAAGTTACATTAAACATCGTATTAGTGTAAGTCTTGGTATTCATATATCATTGGACGGGTTAAGAGAACATGGAAGGAAAATGGCGAGATAATCGCCCAGGTTGTAGCTCATAGACATGGTGGTACAGGAAAGTATACACATTTGGAATGTTTATTTGGACTGTTGGCTGTTATTTTTTGCAAAAAAAGGACAGATATACGTGCAGGTCCGGTTAGTCATGATATTTTTTAGGTTTTGGGCATAAAAAATAGAATAAAATTTATAAAAAAATTATTAAAAACTAGTAAAAAAAGATTAGATAGAACTTGAAGTTAACATCATTATTTGAAAGGACTTTTCCTATAGCAATAAGGTGATTGGTAAGACAATTGAATCACTTTTGGAGATCAAGAATTTTCTCTCTTTGTTTTATTGTTAACATCTCATACTTTTGTAACAGAGTATGTAGTCTCGACCTTTGTCTTCTTCAGTCCTCTTACGAGTTGTTTCAAGAATATCCCACATTTTTTTAGCGAAATTGCAATTTGATTACCAAAAAAACTTCCTATTCCTAATGTAGAGGTCAGGGTGTTTTTGACTTTAAGGACATATTGGACTTTCGTCTTGTCCTCATCATTCCAGACACATTTTGGCTTGGGTTCCTTGACTCCATTTATAACTATACTCAGAATATATAGACCATCTTCTATTGTATTCCATATATTTAAATCATTACTCTATGAAGATTCTCATACATATTTTCTAAAACTCATAGCATTCTCTAACAAAGCTTAAATGATGATTTATGTTGGAACCTTCTCCTACAAAGGACTTAGAAGCCATCTTAGAAAGTTAGGATCTAAAGAATAATTTACCAACCTTTGCTCTAGTACCAATTATAAGTCTAGATGACAAACTAAGAGGGATGAATTAGTTTTCTGTTTTTACTGCAACTTTATGCATATTTTTGCAACTTGTAAAATATGAAACTCATATGCAATGGAAGACAAAGTTAGCAAAAATCAAAGAAGCATAATGTAAAAGGTTAAGGGAAAAAGAGATAACACCGGCATATACTGGTTCACCTTCTATCATTGAAGGCTACGTTTAGTCCTCTTACAAACCACAAGAGATTTTAGTACGTAATGAATATTACTCTTTACAAATCTTACATCAAGACTTTGTCTCAGATTATCACTGACCAATATCACTAATTAAGAAGCATACCACTTCTTAATTATCGCTCTTTCCCTTCACATACCCTATGACGAATTTACAGTAATTTGATAGATGAAGAATTTTGTATCTAGGGCTAAGGACAGCTAAGAAATGTAACTTTCATGCTTTCAATATTTGTAAGTTAATACTCTAAGTAACACACAAATACTCTAATGTTTCCAAAAGAAATTCAAGTACAGAAAACCTTGGTATGAAAATATTTTGACAACTTTTCAAGAAATCAAAATATTTGCTTAAGTTGTCATAAAATGTGTGTAAACGATTGTATGAATGATTAATGAAAGTTGTGTTTTGAATCTGAATGCCAATAGTGGTTAAATAGGCTTCCAAAAAGACAACATACAAATTCCAAGAGGTAGAAGTTGATTAAAGAGACATTGTTTTGTTTTGGAAGAAGTTGTTTCAGTTTGAATATGAAAACTGTTATAATAACTGAGTAATCAATTACTTAAATGGTGTAATCAATTACCTTATGCTTCTATCCAGTAAGTAATTGGTTACTCGATTGAGTAATCGATTACTCTACCTTATTTTTGTTTGGTAACCTATTACTTAGTTTAGGTAACTTGTTACTGTTGCTTTGTCCTAGTAACATGTTACTTATTTTCGATACATATTACACAACCTTTTGAAAATTTGTTTTCAATCTTTTGAAATCATTTTCAAACTAAGTTAACTCTTTCAAAATCTTTTAAAAACATACCTAAGAGCATTTGAACATTACTTAAGTAAAAAGACTTATGATTGGAAGTACCTAACTTAGAAAGCTAAAAAGTCTTGTTCACTTGATGAGCATGCTTCTAGGTCTTCAAGATCTTCAATTTGTTTTCTTATTTTTGTTGATGTTAGTATGTATGTTGTTATTGTAGCTTGTAATGATTCTAAATGACACGAAATAAAACTTATTGGCTGAGTCACGATCAGATTGTTCTTTTTAAGACGTTTTGTGGCACGACCCAAAATGTGCAAGCAAACTATCAACCACGTCATCCCCAAGATAAAACCCCCACCACAATATGGTTATCAGTGCCCATTCTCAAAATTCCCACAATATGACTATCATTGCCAATTATTTTCCCACAATATGGCTACTCGTGCCAATTCTTTTCTCACAATACTGGCTAATTGTGTCACTTTTGGAAATTTCTACAATTCGACTGTCTGTGCCAATTCTTAGTGCCAAGGAAAGAAAGGGGGAGAAGTTTGTCAGAAATGCATCGGCGGAAAATATGAGAGAGGAAGTAAATGTTGAAAGAAAGCGCATTCAACTTGGGGCAAGAAAATATGAAGGGATGAGGCTTCTATTTATAACATGAGGTTTTTTCTAAGTTCCTCATCTCTCCTATGTGAGACTTGAGAGTTGTTTTTTTCAAAACTATTCTATGTGGGACTTGAGAGTTTTTGAATTTCGCACCAAAAAGTTCTCACTAATGACTTCTAACAAACCATGTTCCAACAATTCCCCACTTGAAAGTAAAAAACGATTTCCGAAAATTTCTATGGTCTCAAGAAGATTATGCATAAACAAAGGTGTCATGTGACTTGAACCTTTGCATAGTGAACAACATCTAGATTTTACTATAGTAACTCATAGTCTTGAACTCTATCTCTAGTATCAAATCACACAACCTTTTCAAAGGTTTATTATGTAAAGCTCATGTGTTAAAGGTCATGCACGTCTATCATAATATAGTGAACGCTCTAGATATTTATGCCCCAAAATTTAATTATGAGTTTAACTCATCCTTTCAAATATTGTAGGAATCATGCTTCTCATAATTTTATAGCATGTTCATTCTCATATCACTTCACAAATTGTTATTTCTCAATGAACCTATTTCTTGGGATCTGCAGTCAGTTAGGTCAGGTTACCATCATGAGTGATCCTCATTCTAAGGGCAATAATCTCATACTCTTAGAAGTATTATGAACTTTCTCTCTAGCTAGTCCTTTCATCAAAGGATCTGCTAAGTTATTCTTAGTGTGTACATCCACTCTAATAGCTCCTGTAGAGAGTAACTCTCTAATGGTGATGTGCTTATGACATATGTGTTGTTTCTTACTGTTATAAAAACGGTTCTCAATCTATGCAATAGTCGTGGTACTATTATAATGGGTCAACACAGCTGGTATCAGTTTTTCCCATAGGGCAATCTCTGCAAGCAAGCTTCTCGACCAACTTGATTCTTCACTAGTTGTTGTTAGTGCTATCATCTCAACTTCCATAGTGGATTGAGCTAACATAGTCTGTTTCTTGTTAGACTCTAGATAGTGAAGAAAAATTCCATCTTATTTTAATACTGTTTGAAGTTAGTCCCATCAAACTGAAATGGTTTGTTAAGGTTAGAGTTGCCTGGTCTAGTAATATTATTTAAGAATGTCATTGCATTAGAAACATCTTAAAATTATTGTTACTGTAGCTTGCAACAATTCTTGATGGCACAAAATAATACTTATTGGTTGAGTCACGACCAGGTCGCTCTCTTTAAGACGTTTTGTGGCACTGCCCAAAATGTGCAATCAAACTAACAACCATGTCATCCCCAAGATAAAATAGTTCATATCTTTGTTATCAAATTCTTATTGCACTATAAGAACCGATCTCAAATACACCCACCACAATATGGCTATCAATGTCAATTCTCAAAATTTCCACAATGTGGCTACTAGTGCCATTTCCTTTCCCACAATATGGCTACCTGTGCCAATTCTTTGCCCATAATGCTGACTACCAGTATCACTTCTCGAAATTCCCACAATTTGGTTGTTTTTGCCAATTCTTAGTGCCACAGAGAGAAGTGGGGAGAAGTTTGCCGGAAATGTGTTGGCAGAAAATATGAGGGGGAAAGAAAAGGTGTAAGGAAAACGCAGTCAATTTGGGGGAAGAAAATATGAAGGGAGGAGGCTTATATTTATAACATGATATTTTTTCCAAGTTCCTCATCTCTCCTGTGTGGGACTTGAGAGTTTTTTTTTAAAACTCTTTTACGTGGGACTTGAGAGTTTTTTAGATTTTACACCCAAAAGTTCCCACTAATGGCTTCTAACAAACCATGTTCCAACAATTTTCATCAAAACCTAGTCAAAATTGGGAGCAAGATTTTCTTAGCATTATGTATGTTCAACTTATTTGCTTGAGGCTACTATCTTATTCATTTTGTATCTTGGGTTATATTCAAGTGAGTAAATTTTGTGCACCTGAAATACTTATCATCTAAATAATATTTTTGTTGTTTTAACAAATATAATGTCTAATGAAGTAATTTCCAAATTTTGTAAAGTTGGATGATAATTTGGAACTTTCCCATGACATATAATAATATAGCTAAAGAATTTGAACCTTGAGGTTGATGGATATTTGTATTGAAATTTGATAATGCATTTTTGTGTATTCTAATTAAAAGAAGGAGAAGCACACTTGATTTATATACAAGTGATTGATTTGCTTGTTTTTAAAGCTAGTTATTACCTTCAAATAATAATTGCCCTAACTAACTTACAATTGTTAATTAATCCTTTCTAGAAAAGGAAAAGAAGAAAACAGGGCAATAGGCTATAATACACATTTACATCTATGGTACAATCATAATCTAAGCTATGCTCCATTTTATTGGCTTGATTTTGCTTTATGCTTTATCTCCAATACTCCCTACAAGATGGAGAGTAGAAGTTAAGGATCACGAGCAAATTAAAAATACGAGCTTGATTTTGTTTTCTCACCACATGACAATTAATTTCTATGTATTGGTATGTTCATGAAACTTAGGTTTGGTCAAAATGTAGAGATTATTCTACACTTTATCATGTCCAGACATTTTCAAGGTATTTATATCCTGAATCATACATTGAGAATTATCAAAAATTATTCCACAATGCAATAAACTTGGAAGTTTTTGAATGGATGTAAGATAAAATTTGAACTCATGAACAACCAACCCATTATGCAACACTAAGGACTCGGAGAACACAACTACTCCTTAGTATTCTATCTTAACAATTGAACTTAGCTTTATAACAACAATATTAATATCGTGGTATGTAGTGAAATTTGAAAAATTAGGATATACATAGTCAGTTGCACTAGTGTCTAGGATCAAAGGATAGGTGTTACTTGAATTTTGTGTAGAATCCTTGAGCTTCTAACTCATTAACATGCATGAGGCTAAGTTGATTAACTTTATGGTTAATAGAAATAGTGCCAACATTATAAATTAAAGATTCAAGTTGAGCATATTGTTCAGGAGTAAAACTTAAAGAGAATATTTAGATTTACAAGAAAGCAAATGATCATATGATTTAGGTTGAATAAAGTTAACATGTACTCCACTATTGATCATAACATTGCCTAATTATGGTTTGTTTATTCCAAATTATGGTGGAAATCCATGCTTGTAATAGAATACATCAATTGTGTGTCTCATTTTCCCACAAAACGTTCACACTTTGGTGTTGCTAGTTCTTGATCCACCATGATTTCTTCTAAAATCTCTTGTCTCTTCCCTGAACGATGTTATTTCTAGTATTCATATACCCCCTTGTCATACCTCCTTTTTCACAATCGTGTAGTATCACTCCCATTATATTGTACTCATGTATCATTAGAAGTAAACAACACTTTGGTAGTCATACCAACTATATGCCTTTCTTCTCGAATCAATAGTGAGAAAACTTTATTAATTGCAGCTAAAGACTCCATTAACAAAATCTGACCTCATGTTGTTCTAAAATTATCATTCAATCCCTAGAAAACCTATAACATTTTTAGATTTTATACATTTTAATGTTATTGCAAATTATGTAATTCATATTGTTTCCATTGATCATGCAAAGTCAAAAAGCAGAGTCTTATATACAAACATTTAAGCAATAGAAAAGATAGTTCGATAACCAAGCAAACTCAAGTTAGTTAATTACCTAATTGAACTACTTAACTAACGACTATATTGTAACTATATTATAACAAATACAACCCAGTGAAGCTTCTAGAATGTAATTTAAGAAACTAAAAACAACATCACGACACTTGTAGCAGAGGATGAAGTACACTGGAAGAGGCATGGTCCGTGCCTGGGGGCACAGCCTGACCATTGATCCCTTTGTGGGTGATCTAGGAGAGACACGGTCCATGTCTGGGGGAATGACTTGGCCATGGATCCCTCTGTGGCTGATCTGGGAGAGACACGACCCATGCTTGGGAGCACGACCTGGTCGTGAATCCTTCTGTAACTGGACTCAAATAAATGTATATATGTTGGAGATGGGAATGGTGTATAATAGCTCCATTTAAGATGAAGAGTAGTTATTGACTACTCCTAACTTGGAAAGAAGGTAATGGAATGGAAATGGAACTAAGGGTTTGGTGAGGATGTATGCATATTGTTTTAAAGAGGGAATAGGTAATAAATGGAAGAGTTTGTTGAGAAGTCCTTCACGAACAACATGACAATCTATCTCAATATGTTTGGTTCTTTCATGAACACATTGTTGTTGGCAATGTGACAAGTAGAGGCATTGCCACAATAAAGTAGGGAAAGATGTCTAATAGGGATTTGTAGAGATTGAAGAAGGTATGTAAGTCATTGGATTTCACATGAAGCAGTAGCAAGTGCCTTATAATCTGCTTCGGAAGAGGATCTAGCAATTGTTTCTTGTTTCATTGACTTCCAAGAGATAAAGGAATTCCCTAAGAATACACAATAGCCAGAGATAGACTTCCTTGCATCTAAGCATGATGCCCAATCTGAACCATAAAATGCTTTGAGTTGTAGAATGTTTGAGGAAGAGTAGAATAAAGCTTGGCTTGGTGCAAATTTTATGTATCTTAGTACCCTTGTGAGTGCTTTGTAGTGAGTTTATGTAGGAGAGGCCATGAATTGGTGTAGTTGTTTTACAAAAAAGTAATATTAGGTCTAGTGTTTGTAAGATAGAGAAGTTTGTCAACCAATCTTCTATACAATGTTGGATCAGAGTAAGGATCACCATCATTTTGATGAAGCTTCGAGGTTCTTACCATGCATGTCGAGGTTGGCTTGGATGAGAGAAAACATGTATCTGAAATAATATCTAAAAAATATGGTCATGGATCCTTCTGTAACTGGACGAAAATAAATGTATATATGTTGGAGATGAGAATGGTATATAATAATTGTTTTAAATGCAGTTACTTCTAATTGAACAAGTGCAAGAAGGCATGAGTCTTAGTGACTCTAATTCTTCCCAAAGAATTTTTAACTCAATAAAGTAATTTGAAATGTTTTTGTCTCCTTGCTTATATACAAGTGACTGGTTTGCTTGTTTTGCAAGCAAGTTATTACCTTAAAAAAAATAAGTGCAATAACTAAATTATATTTACTAACTAACCCTTTCTAGAAAAGGAAAATAAGAATACAAGGTAAATGATTATGCTACATACCTACATCTACGGTACAATTGTACTCCACCTGCTCGATTATTTGGCTTGATTTTGCTTTATACTCTAGCTCTAATAATTTAAATCAAGGTTATCTATTTTTATTGAAGAAATGAGTGATATTGGAGAGCCAAATTTATGTATGCTCACATTTTATGAGATCATGATATGCTTGTTTTTTACAGCCTAGTTGCCTATGAATTATACAAAGCATTTAATACAGTTAATGAGTTTATTATTCGAAAACATAAGACTAGAAAAACAAGGGTTAATAGCTCGTCCAATCTTTGTATGCAATGGGGAAGGGCAACTAAATAAGAAATTTCTTGAAATTGTCTGTCTATTGAACCATCCCAAAACATTTTTTCAGTATGGATGCAAAGGTGAAATGTGTTTCATGCTTAAAAAGCAAGCAAACTTGTGGCCCCGTAGAGTTTTCAATAATAATGCAACTATGTTCTTATTGACATAAAGTTTTTCAAAGATAAATGACAAATGTACATTATCTGGAACTAGGGTTGGAAATAAGCCGAAACAAGTCGAGTCAGAGTTCAGTTTGATAAGGATTTGTTCAGCTCGAAAATTGACTTGAGTTCGATACGGGTTATTTTTTTAACTCGAGTTCAGCTCCATTAAAGTTCATCAAATGTTCAGCTCATCTCAAATTAATTCATTTAGATAACTCAAATAGTTAATTCATTTTTAACAATGAAGTAGCGGAAACACATCGGACATTTTCTTTTTTAACAAAGAAACCCATTAGCCCACAAGGATAATGCATGTGTCATGGTATAATAACAATAAACATAAAAAATAGTTTTTATATATATATAGGAGGAGTGATCCGTTTACACCAAAGTTAAGTTACAATAGTTACACTCAATTCTAGTAATTAATTTTCTTAAATCCAATGAACCAAATGTATTAAACTTAAAAGATATTTAAGATTTCTCTTTTTCTCTCTCATAACTTATTTCACTCACCATTATGGTCCATTCGATTTAAGAAAATGAATTGTTGAGATTGAGTGTAACTAGTGTGACTTAACTTTGGTGTAAATGGATCCCTCATATATATATATATATGAAGCTAACGAGATGAACTATATCGAGCTCAAGTTCGGCTCGTTTATTTAACGAGCTCAATTTCTAGCTTAAGTTCGACTCATTTGGTCCATGAACTAATGTTTAATTAGAAAGGAAAAGGCTTGTGATCCAAGCAAATGAATGATACAAAGTTAACAAACTAACTTTAACTCCTAACTAACTATCTAGCTTCCTAATCACTTATTCAACCTCTAAAATATCTTCAACTCTCATCTTGGAATATTGATTTGAAGCAAAATTATGATAATTGAGTCTTGAACGAAGAATTAACAACACTTAAGTATCCAATGCAGAAACTATATTTAAGCTTAACCATCATACACAAAAGCTAACAATCCAATGTTTAACCATCCATGGCAGAAGTTATATCTAAGATTAGCTACCATGAACAAAAGCAAATCATCCATTAATGATGAAAGAAAGAAAAATGGATCGAAATCTCGATCCTAATGTGATTGGATTCTCAATCACTTAGTTATATTCTTGGTAAAAAATCTTGATCATTTCTCCAAGGAATTAATCTCATGACGCTATATTGTTGAGAGTAAAACTTCATTTTTATAAAGTACATATTAAGATGGTGTTGTGTGTGTAGAGTTGATAGTGCTTTGAATTTCATATTTCCTACCATTTTTTTAAACTTTGAGGACAGAATAGTAATCTGCACTAACTCTAACAGTCAGCCTTCATCCCTCTGCTCATAACATTGTGGTTGGATGATGCAATCCTGCCTATCATACTAGATCTTGGTGAAAGTTGAGGACGAATTCCCTATTGTGCAGCAGATGCACTACCAAAAGGTGTAATGGACATCCAATATATCATCAGCAAGACAATATGTTAATCAATATGAGCTTGCTATTGTGGGTTCGAGTACACACCTTGGGTTATCAAACTCCCAACTTTTCTTACCACATTCGTTTTTCTTGTGCCAAAAAATTAAACAAACCTCAAAGTCTAACCCTTTGCTTTCAATGAAAACAACCCCACTTATATACACATAAATTGTTCCTCCAACACCTTCTACTGATTACGGTTCTTGAATCAACAATATCAAGATTCAGAACCAAAAATCTTGAGGCTGATAAATTATAGGGATTTCAACTTTTTGATGTTCCCTTTATTATGTAGATGGTGTTGTTAAATTATCTTTCTACACTTTGATGATGCTGTTAATTTTCCTCCTTCAATTTCTTTTTCTTGGAGACTTTGAAGTATTAACTTTCTTGGAGGATTTTGGACACCATAAAAAATGGTTTATTGCTCTTCTACCTCTATGTTGTTGTTTGCAACACCATTAACTACTTCTACTTCAGCATCCTCTTTGTTTACATCATCTAGTGATGTGACAGGATCACTGGCAAGCTTTGGACTTACGGAGAAAGAAGATTTGGGGTTCTTAGAAATTCGATGCTTGCTACTATGTAAAATGGTTACCCGAAATAGAGTAAGAGGTTACCTAAAACATAGTATTAGGTTATCCGAAATAGAGTAAATGATTGTTGTCCCTTAGGGCTTGTTTAGAAGTTATTTTGGAGGGGAATGAATGGAAAGGGAAGGCTTGAGAGTCATCTCACAAGTGTATTTTATGACTCCTAAGCCTTCCTTTTCCCTTCCTTCCCCTCCAAAATTCAACTCCCAAACAAGCCCGTAATTGTCACTAAACAATTGAGCTGCTACCACTAAAATAAAATAAAATTAGAGAAGTTAGCTGGAAATTGCATTAACAAAAGGAGGGAGAAGGGAAAGATGAGAAATGTCATTCAACTTGTGCACTTTCTTCAAAAGAGAGCTTTATTTATAGAGTTGACAACTACTAATAGAACAAGCTACCCAATGTTAGACTTAATTTTTGTCCACTTAGCTCTAAAATATAGTATACCCAATGTTAAATTTCTTATTTTTCAATTTCACTCTAAGTTTAATATATGCATTGAAATCTAAAATCTTGCACAACTCTTGAAAGGTGGCTTTGAATATCAAAGAACTTTATAATGATACTGGGGATATGAAAATGGAGGCTATCATTAATATTGATTTGGTTATTTATATCAAATCACATTTGTGAAGAAGAGCTTTCCTTTGACATTGTTTAGGTTTTGATGAAGTCACCAACATTAACAAAAAGTAGAAAAAAGATTGAAGACTTGATGCATGGAAAGTAAGCACATTACTAGATAATATTTTTCATTGCTTTCTAGATTAAGTCATTCCTTAGTGTGTTGATTACTACTCTATATCTCAAATGCTCTTAGGAATAATTTTCAAAATGATTTCACAAACTTGACCTATAATGAAAATGAGTTTCAAGGGTTTAAAACAAGGTTATTGGACCAGACCGGACAGTCCGACTGGTCCGGGTTAGACCGGGTAAAACCGGAATAACCCGGTTGGTTAAACCGGCCGGCTATAAGAAATTAAAAAAAAACCACAATGAAGTAAAAAACGTTAACTGCACAGTGCACAATAATTCTTCTTGCATTATGCAAAACATGATATTGATAAGTATGTTATTCACGTATTTTAATTAATTATATAATATATGTATATATATATATGATTATATTTGATATTATAATGTTGTCCGGTCCAACCGGACGGCCTAACCGATTAAACCGGTTAGAACCTATACTTGACCTCTTCTGGTTTGATGTCCGGCTCGGGTTTCATAATATTGGTTTAAAATAAACTTTTAGAAAACTGAGTAATAGATTACCTGAGATGTAACTTAATTTTTCAAAAAAAAATTCTACACTTTTAATAAGTCTGAAAACTTAGAGCATGTTGTGATATTGAGAAAGATTATCTTACAAGAATCTATATCAAATGAGATTGAGTATTAGTGATCCTTAGTAGAATTCTTCCCTTTTTTATTTTAAGAGGAACCACCATAGGTTTGGTGAGGGAAACATGTAAAACAAAGAAAGTGTAGTTTGTTTGAAAAACTTGAGTGAGTAACTTCAATGAATCTTGGTGTGATATTTGTAAAGTGAAACTCAAATTGTGGGCTTATGCGGTATTCAAATGAGTAAATTGTATAGCTTCGGTGCCTATCATCTTAATAATGTTGTCTTTTATGTTTGAACAAACATAATGTTTCATGAAAGAATGTCCAAATTTTGTAATGTTAGAAGAAAATTTGGAAGCTTCTTGTAACAAATGATAATTTAGGTGAAGAATTAGAACCTTCCAATGAGGTTGTTTGATATTTGAGTCAAGGTGTTATTTTTTATTAAAGAAATGAGTCATATTGGTGAATTAAATTTCATTATCCTCACATTTGATGAGGTTACAAAATGTTTGTTTTTGACAGCCAAGTTGCTTATAAATTATGCAAAGCATTTATTATAGTTAATGGGTTAGTATTTGAAAACATAAGACTAGAAATAGAAAAACAAGGATTAATTGCTCATTGGACCTTTGTACGAAGTAGGGAAGGTTAACGAAAGGGGCCTAGTATGCTCGATATATATGCATATACAAATGACAAATGTGAATGTTGCAGAAATGATGAGCATGTCGGTAGTGGGGATTAGCACTCTAGAAACATGATTGTGATGCAAACCAGAACCAATTTCATCTTATTTGATTACTGGTTAGAAAATCTTCGTGTTATCGAAAATTTTATTTTAATTGAGTTGTTAATTTAGAAAATAATAAATAAAACCTCTGGTTTTCAGCAGTTACATTTTTTTATGAAAATCAGTTATTAGCAGTGGTTAAAAAACTGTATTATAAATAGAAGTAAAGAAATAGGTAGACAGACACACAGAGAAAAAGAACTACCTTCTATAATAGGTAGAGAGACACACAGAGAAAAAGAACCACCTATCATAGAAGGCTGCGATTAACTTGTAGATTTCAACTTAGTTTGCATCTAAGCGAACTATTTGAATAGCTGTTGGATAGAAATGACGTTGATTTGAACTATTATTTTTATTAATGATTACCTCTTACATATAGAAATTGGTATGATACAAAACAACTTCAATATGGTAATGGTATAAAAGTCGATTTAGTGTGAGACAGATTTTGAAGTTGAAGTTGTTTTCGTCCAAAATAACTTCATAATTGAAGTCGTTATCATGAAAAACAACTTCAAAAAGTAATAACTTTCACAATAACCCATTTTGTAAAAACAATTTTAAATATTAAGGAGAATTCGGTTCAACTCACTCTAGATTGAAGTAAATTGTGATCCCTGTCAAATTTGTCTATCCATTATTCATACCAAAATTTAAATATTTTAAACATTTATATTTATATTGTCTAAAAATAATGTTTTAATATATAAGAATGTCAGACTTAATTTTCTTATTTTATATTTTTAAACTAAACAACATTATCTATACTATATATAAAGCCAAAACTTGAAATAACTTCCCTCATGGTGTAATTTTCATTTTGTATATTGCCCTTAACATTATTTAATTTTTACAAAAAAACTATATAATCCTAAGCAACTACCACCAATACATTAATTAACAACATATCTCATCTTAAATTAAACATTACCATAAAAACAAAAAATATAATATATAAAAATTGAATGCGTAGTATCACACAATATTCGTCTGCGGGCACGGTAATAATTGTTAAAGAAAACAGGCACGGTAATAATTGGGTTGTGAGCAATAAGCATGTGCAATAGTAATTATGAGTTGTGGTGCTCATTCCGCTAAAATTTCACATGGTGTTTTGCTTAATAATAAAAAAATGATAAAAACTTTCATAAATTCTAGTGTTATTAGAGAGATAACATATATATCAAAGGGATTCTTGTGATCTAAGAAATTTTGAAGAGTGGTCTTCTATAAAACAAGTTGTTTTTGGGATTACTTCACCTTTTGGTAATGAACTAATCTTTTTCACAGTGTGTAGTTATTGCTCCCAATAAGTATTATTTATATGAACCGAACTTTTAATTTTTGGTCGCTCTAAGAATCTAACAAGACCTTAACCACGACCCAATACCTTGTTGGTATTAAAAAAACAAGTTAAAATAATATTAAATTGGGTGGCAAAATTGATTAAATAATTAAGGGTAGGATTAGAAAAATGTATATAATTTACTATAATTTTATAAAAAAATAAAAAAAATTGGTAATGTAATGTTTTTTTGTACAAGGAAAATAAAGACAGAGATTAAAGAAGAGGGGATAGATCTATATGTAAGATAGTTTGAGCTCCAAGTGGCCAATTATCCCAAAACATAATTGCATCATGAAATCACACCAGCATCATAGTGATGATATCATGTATTACCGTCACTTATTTTCTATAGAAGATAGTGACTTCATGAATACCTTATTGGGTACACCTGAATCGGCAAATATATATCTCAATGATATGGTGTTCAACTTCAATCAAGATGATGGTCCAATCACCAATTAAAATTTTATTTTATCCACTATTAAAAAATAATTCAGACCTATAAACAATTAAAATTTTCTTTTATCCTCCTAAAAAAACATTTTTATTCACTAAAATCACAATCATAATTTTCATTTTTCATGTGGTGAATGCACTATTAATTCGGAAGTTAATTTTAACTCACATCCCTCATATATTGTCTATCAATTGGAAACGTTCCTAATAGGTTTATACACAATTAATTCCATTCAAAAAGATTAACTTCCAATTGGAGTAAAATTTGTTCCAAAGTAATGCTGCATTCAATACATTGAAAATTTCTTTGAAAATGAAAAAATAAAAGAAAATAAAAAATGAAGGAGGAAGGTTTCAATTCCTTCCTTCAATATAAGCTATGATCTACCAATTAATTCCATTGTACATTATGGACTCGAACACGGGGCTTCATTGTGTATGGAGATGAGTAAACCAAATGACATACACTAAAGTTATGTTCAGTTTGCACGACGATATGATGTTGTTATTTTCCAAGCCGACTTCTATACTGAAGTCGTCACCTAGCATCATGACTTCCAAATGAAGTCGTTATCCCCTGACCCACTTCTAAACAGTAAACATAACAATGACCAGTAACAATTTTTTTTATCTAACCACTATAAAGCGATTTGCTTCTAAGCGAACTAATATATAGTTCACATATTAGCCCTGACCATCATAGAGCGTAAACTCTGAAAAAAGAAAGGTGGTAACCATATAGAATAGTGAAAAGGGGAAGATCATAAAAGACACATTGAAAAAAGAGGAAATCAGATTTTGTGCATATTGGTTCTCAGGCCAAAAGCATATTTCAAGTTGTAGTCACACACAAACTAGTGATCAAGCCACTTTCGGGCTCATTGCCACATGTCACCTTTTTATTAGGTAGTTGAACCTTATTTTCAGTGTCTCTCAAACGACTTTCATCAGGAAGCACAACTGGTGTGACATGTAGCTCATCAATTCATATGTAGTCATTGCTGCCTCTAATCTTGTTTACTGTGCCTTGGCTAGTCTCAACATTCATGTGCCCTGACGACATCTCTTAATATTGCAATAAGCCATGAGCAAAAAACAACAAGCAAAGCGAGGTGATGGAGAAGAAGGTTTTATGCTAAAACTAAAAGGGGGAAGTTGTTATTAACTAACCCAACATAAAATAATAAAAGAGGAAAGCTGCAAACTCACTCAATGAATGGGCTTCATTGTAATAAAGGTCCAATACAACAAATAAAGAGAAAATGGGCTTAAGGTACAAAGTGGCCCATGAAAGCATACAGTGAGTGTTGGAGGTTGAAGGTAAAGAGGACAACTTGTGTGTGAAGAAATCGAAAGCTAACAATGTCGTCTTCTTCCATGCCTAGCCAATCTCGTGCTTCACACTAATAATTGGTGTTGACCCATGCTTCATGCCGCATGACTCACACATATCTATGTTTATTATTTTAATTTTTTAATTCTTTCTTCATTTTTATTTATTTCTTTCCTGACATTTTTTTTTGTAATAATGAGTTAAATATTTAATAATTAATTATTTAATTTAAAATATAATATCTTTTAATTAACTATTTTTGGAATTTAATAGGGAGGTTAGGGCCCATGTTGTATTTTGTTTTCCATTTCGAGTTGAGAAATAGTTACGGTTATTTCTGTTGCATTTGCTATTTATTAAAATAGAAAGTCACTTAACAATTATTATTAACTCTTCCTATTAATTCTTCTTTAAAAAGAGTAATTATTCATTTTTTTTTGGTACATTAGAAAGAAAAAAAAGCAAGACAACAACAAATTAAGGCAAAGCAAAGAGATCTGAGTCAAGATAAGTCTGACAGCTAGTTGGGACTGAGCTCAAAACTTGATCTTGAACAAAGGAGTGAGATCCTAACTTAGCCAAGAAATCAACAACCATGTTAGCCTCTCTAACAACAAATTTAATTTCCACATTCCAGTCGCGAGATACCCAACAAACTTTATCTTTGTTCTCAAATCATCTTCGAAAGGTTGTGCTACGCCGTTTCTTTTCAATCGATTAAATCTCAAAATTGATTGAATTCTATTTTCTTAATTAAATAAATAACAAAAATTAACCAAATCGAAACTCTTTTCAATAATAAATAAAACATGCAAAATTAATATTTTGATAGAAAATATATTTTCTTTAATTAAAATACACTTAACCAACAAATCTTTTTCTATATAAAGAATTATGTAAGCCTTGATTTCCTTAATAGGGATATGTAGGACCAAGATCAATTTTGTCAGACACAATAATAAAAATAAATAGTTTTTATTTTATTTTTAATAATTGATTAATTAACCAGATAACTTAATAATAAATAATAATAATAATAAAGTCATATATTTTAATGAAGGGTACTGCCTAAGGCGGGTATATGCTAATATTTTCCCTATGTTGTAACCGACTCCCAAACCTGAATATCAAAAATCAAAAGGCCCAAGGTAATTGGGCTTAAAAGAATTTTCTACATTTTAACTATAAAATATAGTGGCGACTTTAAATGAGTTGTGCAATAGAAAATCAGGGTTCGACAGTTGACGACTCTGCTAGGGACTTTTTTGAGAGATTTCGGCCCATAATCCATAAAATGTCTGACTATTTATTTACCATTATTATTTTTTTTTTATTTGGTTGATTAGTTAATTTCCAGTAATATGAAAATTGCAAGCTTAATTATTAATTGTATGTATAAATATGAATTACATGCTTAATTTTAATTGTATGTATAAATATGAAAGTTGTATGCTTAATTGTTAATTGTATGTATAAATATGATAATTTCATACTTAATTATTAATTATATATTATAAATATGAAAATTGCATGCTTAATTAGTAGTTGTATGAGTTACATACTTAATTATTAGTTATATGTATAGATATATATTACATGATTAATTATTAATTGTATGAATTGCATGCTTAATTAGAAATTATATGTTGCATATATGAATTATATGTGCATGTATGTACTATTTTTGTTATTATGTGATATATAATGTACACATTTTAGGCACACACATATGCCATACACCCAAGTATTAGTGATACCTTTTTTGATAGAAGGGACACTAGCCTCCCTGGTCATGGTCTTTGCCACTTCTAAGTGTTGGTGATGTGGACCACTTATATTGTTACCTCTTATTATGACTTAGCCGCTCGAGCTGGTCTCCTGTTTCTAACATCATAATATTTGGGTTTCTCTATTTGAGAGAGATGCAATATGGGCACCTTTATAGGGAGTCTAGAACTTCCCAAGGGCATCCATTGTATGTTAGAATTCCATCCTAGGACGTTGTACTTGTTATGAATTTTGTGATGTGTGTAATGTTTGTACTAGAACACATTGTTTGGAATTTTTCGTATAAAATAAAAATCATGTAAAACATTGCATCTTTGAGGGGAAGTCTGGTTCCCCCACCAAGGGGATTGTTATAAACATAAATAGGGCAGTCCACTTTTGCCCTAAGTTAGCCGAAACGACAGAAAATTAAATTAAAAAAATATATATTTACTCGTTAATCGTAATGACGGCTACATTATCCTAAAATGGGGCTCATGACCCCGGAAAACGGATTCATATACATTCATTCATGCATTATCACATTTTGTGCATAAGTAATTAATTTCTTCGTAATTTTAATTTAATAGGTGGATTTTACATTAGAGGAGATACAATTTACAAAAATAAAATTAAAATTATGACCACAAATAATTCTAGGAGCATATTGGCTCCTGAAAAATCAACAAAATTGGAATTTCCAATTATTAATGCAAGTTTCTTGGCTGAACAAATTCCCAAAATTCTGGAAGAAGTTAAAAATCAATTTAGAGATAATTACGAGGAATTGTTAAACCTCGTGTAGTCCAAGTTCGTCCCCAAGACCTGGAGGTTATGGAAGTCATGACTCAGTTATGGAACCCCAAACTTCGGGTATTTGAGTTTCCTAACCTTGATGTCACTCCAACCATAGAAGAGTATGAGGCTCTTTTGGATTTTCCGATGGATGGCAGATTGAAGCTATACCAGTTCACAGGGGGCATGTGGCTAACGAAGGCAGTATATAGACTCTTATCAGTGTGCGTCCAGAAGGTTCAGACTTTACCAAACAAGGAGGAGCAAGTAGGTTGAAGTGGCTAACGAAGACAGTATAGAGACTCTTATCGGTTTGCTTTGGTTGCGTACGGACTAGTCCTCTTTCCATTCAGTTGTGACATGGTGGACCAAGCTGCTATGGATGTGTTCAGCAAGTTCATCCAACTCAAAATCAACCCAGTGGCAGCTATTCTGGCAAAGAAGTTCTTGTCATTCCAGCGATATCAAGAGGGTGTTCAGAGGAATGTTAGCAAGGTTCAAATCCGATGTTGTGTCCAGCTCCTGCAAGTGTGGATCATGACTCGTTTCACGCATCACATATACGGGTTAGGGTCTCGTTATCCATTAAGAAGGTTCCTCAATACCTATATCGAGGACATGCCCCTGCTCAAATGGAAGGAATTATTCCAAGAGGTCACTCCGAGGAACGTTGTTGAGAAGTGTTGTCTCTATGATAGGCAACAACAAGTCATGTACTCATGCAGGGAGTTCCATAATCTAGTGTTGATGGGTCCTAGAGGGTGTATCTCTTTCACACCTTCCTTGGTACTTGGCTAGCTGAAATGGGGAGTGGATCCCATATCTGATAGGCAGTTGGAAGGTCTTTACTTTTGGTATAAAGATGAGGGGGCATCCTCGAAAATGGTCCAGTCCATAAGGAAAGCTCTTAAGTACATTCATTTGCGTGGCCATAAAGAGTTGGGAGAACACATAACTTTTTATTCTGATGAGTATAAGTCTTGGAGAGTTGATAGGATGAAGGGCATTAACATACCTTCACTAGTGATGCCATAAGTCAGGGGAGGTCCCACACCAGCGGAAGTCATGCTTAAGGCAAACATCAAGCTGCTAGAGGCTCGGCTTCAGGAATCTAGGGATCAGAACGAGATGAAGGACATAGCCTTAGAAAAGTCCGGCAGCATCGCCTCTGTACTCAGGGAGGAGGTCAAGAGCCTAAAGAGAGATTATGCCGACTTATGCTCAAATTCCGGTAAAATGGCTATGATGAGACATAATCAAAGGATGGGGGAAGAGATAAGAGATCTGAAGGAACAACTCGAAGCTTGTGGACAAGTCTTGAAAAATAAAACAGAGACAAAAAGGATGACCAGACTAGAATTAGAACAAGCCATGGCTACGATTAGAGATTATCAAAAGGCCCTGAATCAGTCCCACATGCAAGAGGATGACTATAAAAGGTCATTAGAGCAAGTGCAAGAAGAAGCTTTCGCCAAGGAAGCCCAACTAATGGATCAACTGAAGGAGTTTATAGACTCGTATGAGCACCTAAAGGGGAATCAACAGATATGAGATGACAATTCGAGAAGTAGTCTAGGAGAATGGGAAAGAGAAAAAGATCAATGGAAAAAAAGATGCCACAATATCATTGAAGGGTTTGGGGACTTCGCAGATAGTTGGTAGGTAACATTCGAAGAGGCCTAACAGGAGTTTTATATGTATCATAATATAGAGATACATTCAGCAATGGCAGCCCTTTTCAGTAGCTGCACTCGGGTTGCCAAGAAGCTCAGACGTTGGAGGTTGGAGTGCAATAGGGAGTTCTAGTTAGGACTATGTGGTTTTTATCTCATTTTTATTTCTTGTTGAATAAAATAAGGAAGGAAGGAAATCGACATATTTGATTCCCCTTCTTCAAATGATATTTTGCTTCATAATAAAAGATTTATTTTCCATGATGTCTCTCTCAGCGAAGTAAAACTCACAAAAGCAATTGAAAAAAAAAACAGAAAAAATTACAAAAGAAAAAAATGAAAAAGTTTTAAACCATTCAAAAGACGCAACCTTGGTCTTCCAATATTCTAAAGATTATTGTCAACCGTAAACGAACTAAGAGACTATGCTCCTTAGTTAGCAGGACACGGGGGCTTATAACTCTAAGATGGGTTTTATGATGCTAGAATTAAAGATGCAATCTTGGTCTAAAAATTCTTTACTCTCAAGATTGTCATCAACCACATATTAAGCTGATGGACTACGCTCCTTAAGTCCTAACTGTGGGGGTCATACATATGAAACATGCACAATGGTCTCTCTTATAAATTTATCGTTTATTACAAATCAGTATTTTAAAATAAATTGCATTCATTCATCAGATCAGCGTTTCTCAACACCCCTATTACTACCGACTCCGAGCTAGACAGATGGTTGAATCTACAGACTTTAGCCAGGACACCAGAACTAAATTAGCTGGTTTGAAATAGTAGATGGTGGAGATGTTTCACATCCTAAAAGCTATCCAGAACATAAAAGAAAAGAATGCTACTACTGTACCACAACCTCATTCAGGTTTCAAAAATCGCAATCAAGGAGCCGGTACTAACCAACCTCAAGAAGGACATGACACCACCACAAGACATCAAACTCCACTAGAGGACTTAAATGATGATCTCGATTATGATCCCCCTCGAAGGACAACTAGGACCTGCACGAATACCAACAATCAAGAGAACGGATGATACAATCAGGATGGGACCCAAAGGACTCCTCTGGGCAGCAATGCACCGAATACGGAAAAAGAGGAAGAGAAATGGAGTACGATTAAGGAACGATTGAAAGCTATTGAAGGAGCTAATTGTCCGGACCTCAATAATGCTTTCAAGATGTGCTTGATGCCCGATGTGGTACTCCCAACCAAGTTCAAAGTGCGTGAATTCAAAAAGTACAATAGGACTACTTGTCCCAAAAGTCATTTGCACATGTACGCTAGGAAGATGTTAGTGTACCATGGAAACGATAAGCACTTGATCCATTGCTTTTAAGACAATTTGGTTGGGGTAGCTATGAGCTGGTACATCCGGCTGGAGAAATCTCATATTCAGACTTTCTTGGATCTATCTAATGCCTTCATCAAACAATACTAATACAATAAGGATGATGCACTAGACAAAACTCAACTACAGAACATGGCTAAGAAACCATCAGAGAGTCTTAGAGAGTATGTTCAGAGATGGTGGGGACTAGCATCTCATGTCTTTCCAATGCTGGATGAAGAGGAACTGTTGTCGATCTTCATTGACACCTTGCAAAGCCCATATTATGAACGTTTCATGGGTAACGTGACGACCAACTTTAATGCTCTCATTAAAGTAGGAGAAAAGTTGGAGGGAGGAATCAAAAGTGGGAAATTTTTGAAGGTTTAGGCTCCGAAAAGAAGCTTGCTTTCATGAAGAAGAAAGATGTAGAGACCCATTTCATTGCTGCAGAACCAAAAGGATTCCAACCCCGAAATATCAACCAAAACAATTACGATGCCCCCTCTTAGTTTTCACAGAACCATATACAATACCAAAATCCAACACAAAATCAAACACCATCCCATAACCCACCAAACCAAAATAACTGAAAGTGCGCATGTCAAGAGGAGCACTTTGGAAAGCTTTCTCACTATGTGTTTGGTTTTGATGAGGACAACTTGTGTTTATAAGAGCTTGAAGATCATCAACAAATCAACGTGCTTAAGTCTAAAGATTGGTATTAGACTTAGACTAGTGATTAGTTTAGGTTGAGTCTAAGGCTTAGGTAAACTCAATACATGTCTCATATGCATAAAACTTTAAATCATTTTAGTTTTGAGATATGTCATTTATAATATGTTCATGCATCACATAAATACATGTAATATGTGCATCCTAGGCATAAACTTAGTGTTGAACATGTATAAATTAAGTGCATAACGTATTTGAGTTTTGCAATTTGAAAATACACTAGGAAATATGTTGTTAATCGATTAAGGCATGATTTAATCGATTAACATAAGTTTTTGAAAAGTTGTTGAAACTGAAGTTTTTGAAACACGTTAATTGATTAACCAAGGTCTTAATCGATTAACTGGGCTGCTGAAGTGATTCTTTATAAACTGTGTTTTCAGAACTGAAGCCATAACTTGCATGTTGCATTTTTTAGAGTTAGAGCATATTTCGTGTTAATTGTTGCATCTACATGATATTGCATTTGTGAGATTGGAAAAGAGAGAATTCTATGCTTTAGGATTGAGAGGCATTTCATGTTTAATTTCTCATCATTTCATCTCACATGTTCATGCATTCATTGATGTTTTTGTGAAGATTTTGTATTCTGTAAAATCTGTTTTTAACTAATGCATTATCATGTTATATGAGATTTGTGTTAGAGTTGTAGAGTAAGGTCTTAATTGTTAAATTTGAGTATTGTAATTGCTTTAGATTACTCTATGTTTTTGTTGTAAAAAGTGTTGTAACTTTGGGAATCTCAAGGTGTCTTACCACCAACGAGATTGTGTTGTATCTTCATTAGCTTAGATATCTTGATAGAAAGAATAGGTTCTTGGCTGGGGCTACACCGCAAGAAAGGTTTTCTTGGGCGGTAGGAAGGGAGTCAAACCAAGGGATAAGGTTCTTTAGTTTCAAGTAAGAGTCTAAGTGTTGTAATTGGAAGAATTGCTTGTAAAACATTATTTCAATTATAGTGAAGAAAAATCTCCTAGATCAGCCGGGAGGCCTGGATGTAGTTTGCAAGTGGACACGCAAACAAACCAGGATAAAAATCTTGTTGCAGGCTATTTCTTTCCCTCTCTCTCTTTATTGCTTTAATCGATTACTTTGTATAGTTGTTTTAACTGCAATATTCTGTTTCTATACTATACTGTTGTAACTTTGATATATTTGTTAGCTCTGTATATATGTTTCAATCTCGGTTGATTGTCGTGCAAGAAACCGAATCTGTTTGTGTAATCTGAGCTATTTTAATCGATTAAGTTGATTGCGTTAATCGATTATCTTTACTCTGTTAATCGATTAATCTAGGGTTATTTCAGCATTATTTATTGTTTTCGAAAAGCAGATACTCTGACCGCTACACCTATTCAGCCCCCCCCCCTTCTAGGTGTATTTTAGTCACTGATACATAACAATAACAACACCTATCAACCCAAACAAGGTTACACATAATATCCCAAAAACAACTAATACTATCAACAAGAGAGGATGATGTCGGTGTTTGACCGGATCCCAATGACATACACTGATTTGTTTGCCTATCTCCAAAGACAAGGGATGATCACTCCGATCCTAGAAAAAATCCCTAAAAACCCTGGACTATGGTATAATGAAAATGTCAATTGCACCTATCATTTTGGGGCAGTAGGACATCTGGTGGAAGACTACATGGTTTTCAAATTTAAGGTTCAAGACCTCATCAACACCAAGCGAATTGATTTCAGGGAAACTAGACCCAACATAACTGGAAATCCTCTACCTAACCATGAAAATCAAGAGGTAAATGCTATAGAAGCAAAGAGTGAGGTCGCAGTCATCAATAAGGTTGAAGACGCGAAGATGCCCATAGGGTTCATCTTCCGAGAAATGTGTAGGCAAGGTTTGGTAGAAGTTATTACCCATGAGACAGATGACAGTGACACGAAGAGTTATGAAATGCACGGACGTTCAGGTCAGAGTTTAGAAGAGCGTAAAGAATTCAAGTCGCTTCTTCAGAAAATGATGGACTTGCAACTGATTGCCATAGGCAGAAGATCCTCATGCTATGAGATTAATGTCGTAGAGAAGAGTCAAAAGGAAATACATGTACTCATATGCACATATGAACCCGTCATAAATCCTCCCAGGGGTGTTTAGACATATTTCGATCATCAACAATGGGAACCATTCATCCGACAGATGGAGCCCGTGATAACAGGAGGGAGGACCCCATTCCCTTATGAATCGGAGAAGGCAGTGCCTTGGGTTTACAAAGAAGAGCTAGTGATGAGTCCTTCTGTGGTTAGCAACATTGATGGAAATAGCAGGGTTACGAGGACTAGGCGTATTTATGTTCCACCAGAGATAGGAAAGGGTCCATCTGGGGCCACTAAAGGTAAATAAAAAGTGTCAGAGCACGTAGAAGAAGATGTCAAAGTGGCATTACCTGAAGGCGTATCGAAAGAAGAAGCTTGTGAGTTCCTCAAGTTCATCAAGCAAAGTGAGTACAAAATAATGGATCAGCTTAATAAGACTCCAGCAAGGATATCTTTGTTATCCTTACTAACAAGGTTTGAGGCTCACAGAAATGTGCTACTAAAAGTATTGAATCAGGCTCACGTTAGCCACGACATTACAATTGATAAATTAGGAGGGAAAGTCAATAATATTGTGGCAGACAATTATATATCTTTTTGTGACCAAGAGATACCTTCTGAAGGCACCGGATATGTTCATCCACTACATATCTCAGTGATGTGTAATGACTGCATGATCGGAAACGTTTTCCTGGATAGTGGGTCGTCGCTAAATGTTATGACAGAGAGAACTTTCTCCAGATTGCGAATGGATACCTCCTACTTGAGGGCTAGCTCAATGATCATCAAAGGATTAGATGGATCTCGTAGGGACGTGATGGGAGAGACGGAGTTGCCCATCAAGATAGGCCCATGCATATTCAACATATTGTTCCACGTGATTGACATCAATCTGACGTATAACTGCTTGTTGGGGCATCCTTGGATTCATTCCTCAGGAGCAATGTCGTCTACCTTGCATCAAAAGGTGAAGTTCATAGTGAACGGAAGGCTGATTATGGTTTCAGAAGAAGAGGATGCTATAGTGTCTCAGTCGTTTGACACTCGCTACATAGAAGTGACTGAGGAGACAATGGAATCATCATTCTAGGGCCTCGAGATCGCAAACACCACATTTATGATGGAAGGTGTGCCATTGCTAAACCCATATCCATCATATGCTTCTCTCATGATGGCAAAAGTGATGACCCGCGAAGGATATCAACCCGAGAAAGGATAGGGAAAGTATGGACAAGGTTGTAGGGAAATCATGATGCCTAAGGCAAATAAAGGTAGATATGGTTTAGGGTATAGATCAACACGGGAAGACAAGTTCCGAACCACAAAAGCAAGGAAAGGTTAGCGTCTAACTTGGTTAGGGCAATTTGGATATGAGAATGTGGCAAGGCTTCTAATACCACATATCAACTAATGCTTTGTCAGCGGCGGTGCCCGGTCCTTAGGAATGGTGGCCACCATGGAATAAAAATGAATTAAGGAAGAGTATGAGTTCGTGTACAAGTGTCCCCTAGGCACCTGCTTGAAGAACTAGCTCGAAGAGTCACATGCGTCAGTTACTTTAGGACCAAAGTAATAATTTAATGTAGCTTTTTAGCCATGCCCTAGGCTATTAGCCATTTTTTTTATGTTTTTCAATAATAAGGGCTCATTTGTTTTAGTATTTCTATTCAAATCAATAAAGATCAATCTATTTGATCATATCAATGTGTCTCTTTTGCATTTTTTCTATTGCATGTTGAAAGATCAGAGTAAAATAAAACAAAGAAAAAATAAATAAATAAAATAAAATAACCAAATCCATGGGGAGCTAACTTAGTCATCGCCACGTTACAGATCCGATAGCGACTCTGAAACTGAGGGCCATGCTGGTGAGCCCTCGTCCAATCCTGTCCACCACGTGGAGGATGATAATGACGATGATGAATGGGAGGCCTCCTCCGAGCTTCTCAGATTGGTAGAGCAAGAAGCTAGAGAAATTCAACCCCACCACGAGCCCGTCGAGCTTGTCAACCTAGGATCTGAGGAAGATAAGAAAGAGGTGAAAGTGGGCACCATAATGGATGGTAAGGAACGAGAACGACTAGTTCAACTCCTACACGAATTCAAGGGCGTATTTGCTTGGTCGTACAAAGAGATGTCAGGACTAGATCAAAGTATAGTGGAGCGTAAACTACCGCTAATGCACAACTCTAGGTCGGTGAAGTAGAAATTGTGAAGAATCAAGCCAGAGATATCCCTAAGGGTCAAACAGGAAGTAGAAAAATGGTTGACCGCCGGGTTCATTGAAGTTGCTGAATATCCAGATTGGGTAGCCAACGTGGTAGTTGTGCCAAAGAAAGGAGGAAAGTTGAGAATATGTGTTGACTATAGGGACCTCAACAAAGCTAGCCCAAAGGATGATTTTTCGGTGCCACATATAGATGTTTTGGTTGATAGCACCGCTGACCATGCCCTTTTCTCATTCATGGACGGGTATTCAAGGTATCATCATATCAAAATGGCGCCAGAAGATGTACACAAAACCACATATATTACCCCATAGGGTAACTTTTGTTACCAAGTTATGTCGTTTGGATTAATGAATGATATGGCTACATATCAAAGAGCCATGGTAACCATTTTCCATGACATGATGCACAAGGAGATAGAGATCTATGTGATGATATTATCTGTAAGTCCAAGACAGAAGGAGAGCCTTTAGACAACTTGAGGTACATGTTTGAGAGATTGCAGAAGTATCACCTTAAGTTGAATCCAACCAAGTGCAACTTCGGAGTGAAATCGGGTTGAGTCTTGGGTTTTATAGTCAAACATAAGGGTATCGAGGTGGATTCAGAAATGGTGAAAGCCATAATCGAAATGTCAGCACCTCGAAAAGAAAAGGAAGTCAGAGGATTCTTGGGAAGATTGAATTACATCTCCAGGTTCATCTCCCAACTGACGTCCATATGAGAACCTATATTCAAGCTCCTAAGGAAGAATCACGCGGTGAAGTGGAACAATGACTATCAGTCAGCATTTGAAAAGATAAAGCAGTACTTGACCGAACCTCCGGTATTGATGCCTCCAGTTCCAGGGCGACCCTTGATTATGTATCTCACCGTACTTGATGAATCAATGGGTTGCGTCTTGGGGCAACATGATGAGGGTGGAAGAAAGGAGCAAACCATATACTACCTGAGCAAGAAATTCATAGCTTGTGAGATAAAATACTTCTTGTTAGAACGGACCTGTTGCACTTTAGTTTGGGCCTCTCACTGTCTAAGACAGTACATGTTGAGTCACACCACTTGGTTGGTATAAAAAATGGATACTATCAAGTATATTTTCGAGAAGCCCATACTAAGAGGAAGAATTGCTAAATGGCAACTGCTATTATCTGAGTATGACATTGCCTATGTGACACAAAGAGCGATAAAGGGAAGTGTTATGATTTACTACTTGGCCAACCAACCCTTAGATAAACTGGGGCATTTGAGGTATGAATTTCTAGATGAAGATATCATGGCCTTATCCGATGAATCGAGAGAAGAAGAAAAACGGACCCTAGTGTTTGATGGGGCCTCCAACGCATTTGGACATGGAGTAGGTGTTATTTTGGTGTCTCCAACTAGGAAGTTCCTTCCTTTTACTGCTAGATTATGTTTCGACTGTACTAACAATGTGGCAGAATACGAGACATGCATTTTGGGACTAAAGGCTACTATTGACTCAAAAGCCAAGATTCTAGAAGTATTTGAGGATTATGCTCTAGTAATCCATCAGATAAAAGGAGAATGGGAAACTCGTGATAGCAAATGGGTGCCTTACAGAGACTAAATCCTGAAGTTGGTTAACCAGCTCGACCAAGTACATTTTTATCACATCCCTAGAGAAGACAATAGGTTGGCTGATGCATTGGAAACGTTGTCCTCAATGTTCCATGTTGGTGGAGACAACTTACTATTTTTTCAGATAAAAGACAACACTAAACCTGCTTATTGTAACGTAGTTGAAGAAGAACCCGATTACAAACCATGGTATCACGACATAAGAGAGTACTTAAGAAATCAAGCTTATCCTCCCAATGCTTCAGAAAACGACAAAAGAACACTCAGAAGACTAGCCACAAACTTCTTTTTGAGTGGGGATGTCGTTTACAAAAGGAATCATGATATGGTATTTCTCCGATGCCTGGAGGCCAAGAAAGCGTAAAAAATGGTGGAAGAAGTGCATGAGGGAACTTTTGGAACCCATGCGAATGGACATGCTATGGCCAAGAAAATCATAAGAGCGGGTTATTTCTGGTTGACAATGGAGACCGATGCTGCAACCATGTGAAGAAATGCCACAAGTGCCAGATATATGCTGATAACATCAACACACCTCTGAATCCCTAGAATGTCTTAACGTCACCTTGGCCATTTTCTATGTGGGGAATGGATGTCATAGGACCCATAGAACCGAAAGCTTCTAATGGATATCGGTTCATCCTAGTCGCTATAGATTACTTCACCAAGTGAGTGGAAGCAAACTCTTATACTAGTGTGACCCGGAAGGTAGTCTTCAGGTTCATAAAAAGGGATTTGGTATATCGATATGGGTTACCAGACCAGATCATCACCGACAATGCAACCAACCTAAACAACAAGATGATAACCGAGATGTGTGAAAAATTCATAATAAAACATCATACGTCCTCGCCATATAGACCCAAAATGAATGCAGCCGTTGAAGCAGCCAATAAGAACTTCAAGAAGATAGTCCAGAAGATGGTGGTGACTTACAAGGACTGGCACGAAATGCTACCATTTGCCCTGCATGGTTATCGTACTTCAGTCCACACTTCTACAGGGGCTACTCCATACTCCTTGGTTTATGGCATGGAAGTCGTTCTTCTATTTGAAGTAGAGATCCCATCCCTAAGGGTCTTAGCGGAGGCAGGTCTAAATGAGTCAGAATAGGTTCAAGATAGACATGATCAATTGAATATGATAGATGGTCGAAGGCTAACTACAATTTGTCATGGACAGTTGTGTCAGCAGAGAATGATGAAGGCTTATGCGAAGAAGGTTCGGCCACGCCAGTTCAGGAAAGGAGATTTGGTGCTAAAGAAGATCTTGTCAATCCAGAAGGACAGGCGAGGAAAGTGGACTCTGAATTATGAGGGGGCCTATGTAGTCAAGAAAGCTTTTTCTGGCCGAGCCCTAATCCTAACAGACATGGATGGGGAAGATCTGCATCTCACCATAAATTTAGATGCAGTGAAGAAGTATTATGCATAGGGGGTACTTCCAAAAAAGAAGAGAAAGAAAAAAAGTAAATACATTAATGCATCAGTCGCAGTATTTTTATTTATCGTTTTGCACGAGGAAGGATGATGTAAACAAAACCCATATGGTGTAGACCTCAGACAGGTTGTCTTGATGACACAAGGTGTTCTTGATATTCCAAAACACTAAGAAGATATCCCTAGTCACCCCTTTGAGCCAAGACGATATGAATGAAGTTCATTCTAGAAAGAAACACCTTTTAAAAATAATGTGAACCTGGGGAATGGTAGTTTTCCAATAAACCTTCATAGAGTCCAAAAGAAAGGATGATACTACAAAGAGAAAAGCTCGCTAGAAATTTCAATAGAATCCTAGGCAAAAGTTAGGGTATATATAAACAAAAAATCAAAAGAGAAATTCTACGAAATGTTATCTCCCGAAGACGGTAAAGATAAACATCCTAACCAAAGTTAGACTCTAGAGAAGGATTGGAAATAAGATTATGGAGAAAGGTGGGATGGGAAATACCTTATTTGAGTCGTATATCTATTCTTTCTTAGCCAATAGTCAAGCCATGTTACAAGCTCTAAAAGTACTTATTGAGATTCGGACGTCTGAGGTACACACTGTTAGGTATCAGTGGTAGAATACACCTAGAAGGGGGGTTGAATAGGTGTGGCAGAGCTCAAGTTCTGCTTTTTGGGTTTTTGAACACTTGCTGAAAAATGTCCAGTTAATCGATTAAGCATTATTCATAATCGATTAAAAACAGTAAAAACAGAATGCATAAAATCTTGTTTAACAGCTTTTTTGCAAGGCAAGTTATGAGAAATCAGGCAATGATACAACAGATCTTTTTACATAGAATTAAACTAATTATAGCACAAAACCAGTATACAAATTATCATGTTATATCATGCAATATTACAACTTGAAATGTAAAAGAGAAAGGGATAGAAAAGATTGCGCAAAGCAT
The DNA here is from genome assembly GCF_001865875.1 of Lupinus angustifolius. NCBI lineage: Eukaryota > Viridiplantae > Streptophyta > Magnoliopsida > Fabales > Fabaceae > Lupinus > Lupinus angustifolius. The sequence goes on along the minus strand of NW_017727766.1, from coordinate 312,689 downwards.
ATGAATATGAAACTTAAAGCCTTAGCATGATCTAATATTTCTCCTAATGCAACATGCAATATTTTCTCCTAGATATGATAGTGAGTAACTCGAAAATATCAGAGAAAATGATGTAAAAATGTATGGATTCTTATGCTACATATGTTGAGATTTCTGTTTAAATAGAAAATTGTCTAAAGTCCTAGTTAATCGATTAAGTACCCATTTAATCGATTAACGGGTTGTTGAAAATACTGGTTTTCAGTTTTTCAGTATTCTGTTGAAACTGTGATTTTGTTAATCGATTAACACTATTCATAATCGATTAAACAGTGTAAAATCAGTTTGTTAATGTATGGTGAACTACCTATATGATATATGATCATGCAACACATGATTTCCAAATATAATACCTTTAATGCACAAAATCAATGTATTGAAATGCATGAACCTACTTATCATATATTTCTAGATGATGTCTCATTTTATTCGATTAATTACTTTATTAAGTCTTGTGAGACTCACACCTAGGTTTACCTAACCTAGACTCAATATCTATGGCAAGCATCTTAGACTTCTAAAAAGATAATAAAGAATTATAACCTAAGTCTAATAAGTCAACACTTGAGTCCTCGACATGTTGCATGTTGAATGATCTTCAAGCTTGTCTTCATGTTGGTCTTCATGTCTGTCTTCATCAAAACATATATCAATCTCCAATGGTGCACTTCACTTTCACACACCAGGGTACAAAATAAACTGACTCCAAATAAGCTTGTGCGTATCTTTTTCAAAACTTTCACATATTGTAATTCTTGCATAAATAAATAAAAAATCCCCAAGAGCCTGTTAAGTTCAAAATCCGAAAGGGCGACTTAAGCAAAAATTAGGGACGCAAAAAATAAAAGGAAGTACCTCTCAAAACATGATATGTTAACGGCTCAGAAATCTAAACATTGCTAGAAACTGGAGCAAAATTTTAGTTGGTTCGAGAAAACATACAAGTAGCACAATCTTCTTAGAAGAAGTCAACATCAGAGTTGGAAACTTGGGCAGAATTTTGGGTTGGTTCAAGAAAATATACCAAGTAGCACAATCTTCTTGGAAGAAGTCAACATCAGAGTTGGAAACTGGGCCAGAATTTTGGTTGGTTCGAGATAATATACAAAGTAGCACAATCTTCTTAGGAGAAGTTAACATCAGAGTTGGAAACCAGGGCAAATTGTGAATGGTTCGAGAGATCCATCAAGTAGCATCAATCTTCTTCAGAGGAATCAGTAGTAAGAATGGAAACTAGGGTAGATTTGTTTAGAAAGAATCTTTCCCTAAGTTGGGGCAATTTCAGAATTAGTTGTAAGGTTTGGGATAATGGCTGGGGCTTAAGGCAAGCTTATATGACTTTCATTTTTAGAAAGCTAAAGGAATACGAATAAATTTGGTTTTTTATATGACTTTCATTTTGGCAGCATGGGTGCCTCAGCAAATCCCTGAATCATTTTGGTAGCATGGGTGCCTCAGCAAATCCCTGAATCATTCTGGTAGCATGGGTGCCTCATCAAATCCCTAAATCATTTTGGCAGCATGGGTGCCTCATCAAATCCCTGAATCATTTTGGCAGCATGGGTACCTCATCAAATTCCTCAATGATTTTGGCAGCATGGGTGGCTCAACAAATCCCTTAATTATTTTGGCAGCATGGGTGGCTCATCAAATCCCCGAATCATTTTGGAAAGCGCGGGAACTGCCTCAACAAATCCGTGATCCATCACGACAAACATGGGAACTGCCTCAACAAATCCCTGGTCCATAACGGCAAACGCGAGAACTACCTCAACAAATCCCTAGTCCGTCATGACAAGCGCGGGAACTGCCTGAACAAATCTCTGGTCCATCACGGCAAATGCGGGAACTGCCTCAACAAATCCCTAGCCCACCAGCAAAGCATTGATATGCCTCAACAACATTCGGTATTTTCCCAATGGCCTTTTTATGAGCCTTAACAAAAATAGTGTTCATTTCTTTATTGGTTACTCACCATGATATCTCTCAAACTTTGGTTTGCTTGCTATCAGGTAAGTAACATGTAAAGAGGGGAAGCTATGAACATCCATTTTTGTCCGGCCTAGAAAAAGTCCAAAAACTTTTTAAAGAAAAATAATAAATTGACTTCATTTTATTTATTTTGATATTTTCCGAAATTTTAATGTTAAATAAATAAATTAATTAAAACTATTTTTATGAACCTTTATAATTATTTTTGAAATTATTAAATTAATTAAATTTAAGTTAGTGAAAATATCCTTTTAGAATCTTATTTTTCAAAAAAAAATAATAATGTTAAATTAATGTTGTTAGGGTTCCTAAATCTAAGTGATTAGGTTAACTAAAAATTTCAAAAATAATAATAAACAAATCAAGGTTCTTAAGTTCCTAAATCTAAGTGATTGTATTAACTGAAAATCCAAAAATAATAATAAATAAATCAATGATGTTAGGGTTCCTAAATCCAAGTGATTAGGTTAACCAGAAATTCAAAATAATGATAAATAAATTAATGTTGTTAGGGTTCCTGAATCCAAGTGGTTAAGTTAACCAAATGTTCAAAACTAAATTAAATTAAGAAAAAGATTTTAGAAAATAAAATTTTTGAATTAGGAATGACCACTATGAGCCCATACTCGTTTTCTAAAAACAGAGAAATACACTCAACCAACATACCAGGTAATTTAATAATAATAGTAATTGGTTAATTAACGAGGTAATTTAATAATAATAAATAATAATAATAATAATAATAATAATAATAATAATAATAATAATAATAATAATAATAATAATAATAATAATAATGAAGGGTACCGCTTAAGGCGGGCGGGTAAGGTGCTAATACCTTCTCTACCTTATAACCGACTCCCAAACCTGGATAACAAAAATCCAAAGGCCTAAGGTAATTGGGCTTAAAATATTTTTCTACATTTTTAACTATAAAATATAGTGGCGACTCTAAATAAGTCGTGCAGCCAAAAATCAGGGCGCGACAATGAAGAAACTGAATTGTTATGGTGTGATCTAAAAGAATTGATGAAGTTTCTTAGAAGATTTTAACAGGATTGTCTGAAACCCCATCCTGTTTGAGCTTTGAAGTTTCTACACACTTGACTTCTCTGTTAGAATTTCTGACAGTTTATGGGTCACAAATATAATTCTATAATTGTATTATAGCCATTATTTAATTAGCCAAATATAAAATGGTCTTCAAGAATTAATTTGGTGGCTAAGAGCATATGTGTCATGAAATATTATAAGTGTAGATACATTCAGACAATTTCTGATTTGATGACGGGATTGAATTAGAATTATTGCAACTTAAGTAGTAACCGCTACAGTTACTTTTATGGGTTATGGTCCCTATTTGTATAGCAACAAGTTTGGTTGAGTAGCTGATGAGAATAAAGGTGGATTAAAAGAGGAGTTGTCAATAAGGTAACATCTCCATCGGAATTCTATCAGGTTGAAACTCTCCTTGGCTTTTGATTCCCCTCTAGAGAAGCAGAAGAAAAACCATCAGGCTCTATCATCTGGAAGATCTTCATACCCACATACCCTTGAAAATTCCAAATGGCTAATCAATGTATGCTTTTCTTCTTCACTATGAAATCAATTGGGTTTCTTCGGTCTAGATCAGGGTTGTTCCATTTGGGTTTATGTATGAGCATAAACATTTTGTTATAGGAACAAAGCCCGAATCATTAGGTTTTCCGCATTCAGTTTAAAGGATTATACATAGAAATCCAAAAATTGGTATCAGAGCCACCCTAATTTGATTCATGTGTGAAATTTGATCTTCTGAAGTATTTCCTTTTCTTCCCCAAAATTTGGATTGATTTAGGGTTTGATGATTTAACTATGCCATGGATTGATTAGGATAGAAATTCATTGTTTTCCATGTGCATATAGATAGATTCGAAATTGAATCAATGATTTTTCAGGTGTTCTTTTATTTTTGGTGGTTTTTTCGGTGAGAAATGATGTAGAAACTGCCATGTTTGTGTTTTGTCGCTATGCTCTCGCTCAAGCGAGAATTAAACAGAAGCATCGTCTTCTATTGCGACCAAGCGAGAGTACGCTCGCTCAAGCGAGAATTAAACAGAAGCATCGTCTTTTATTGCGCCCAAGCAAGAGCACGCTCGCCCAAGCGAGAGTACGCTCGCCCAAGCGAGAGCGCGGGCGACATAAGGCTCACCCAGGCGAGAGTGCGCTCGCCCAAGCGAGAGTACGGGCGGCATAAGGCTCGCCCAGGCGAGAGTACGGTCGCCCAAGCAAGAGTAGACTCGCCCAAGCAAATTTTTTGTTGTTTGAGAAATGTAAGATTTATGGGACTTTGGTATCCTTGGGCATTGACTTTGGTTATTATTTGGTTATCCATTAAGTTGTCTGTTATTTCAAGTGAGCCAATTGAAGTGAAATATCGCCAAAGTGACCTCTCTCATGGATATAACTCATGAGGAATATTAGATGTAAGTGTGTATGATTATTCATGCGAGTATTAATTGGCCCAAAGGAAAGTTGATATTTGGCCGAAGATCATACACACCTGTGATGATAAACATGTTATAATTCTAAAGTTTTTATACATGTGACTGATGAATCAATCCAAAGAGGGATTCGTCACTTGACATGCCTTATTATAAATGTTTGATCATTACAACAAGAGTACCACTTGTAGTTAATATTATTGTCCAAAGACGAAACCAGACTCTTAAGTATATGGTGAGGAGTATGATGTGTCACTCTACCTTACTAGAGTCACTCTGGGGAGAGGCACTTAAGACTGCAGCTTATATTCTTAATAGGGTGCCAACTAAGGCAACTGCCAAAACACCTTATAAGCATTGGACTAGGCGAAAGCCTATGGATGTCCAGCTGAGGCAAGGCCTTATAGGCCTCATGAAAAGAAATTGGACTCCTGTATAGTGAGCAGTTACTTTATTGGTTACTCTGAAAAATCAAGGGGCTATAAATTTTATGACCCAAATTTAAAATTAATATTTGAGACGGGTACAACCATGTTCTTTGAGGATATTGAGTTTGAAGGGAAAGATAAGGTTAGAAACTTTGTCTTAGAGGAAGAATCTGTATGAATTCCAGATGTGATTCATATGGTTGCTTTTGATGAAGCAAATTTGGAACTTCTTCACAACATAACTGATGATGCTTTCCCTACTCAAGATGAGTTGGTAATTCATGAAGGACAAAATCAAAACCCTCAAGAACATGGACAAGAGTTGCGAGAGCCAATAGCTTTGTATAGATCCACTAGAGAAAAGAGAAATGCAATTCCATATGACTACATTTGCTTTCTCCTGGAAAATGAGGGCGATGGCTTAATGGATAATGATCCATTAAACGTTCATGAAGCCATCCAAAGTTCCAATTCGGAAAAGTGGATTGAAGCAATGAAAGAGGAGTATAAATCCATGCAAGACAATAAAGTTTGGGAACTTGTCCCATTACCAGAAGGTAAGAAACCCATTGGTTGCAAATGGATTTTTAAGACCAAGCGAGATTCTAATGGTAATGTGGAGAGGTATAAGGCGCG
>NW_017727766.1:288404-307011 GCF_001865875.1 Lupinus angustifolius | reverse complement strand
CAAAAGAGATATAAGAAAATGTACTTAAAAGATATGGCATGCAGGACTGTAAACCAATGGATACTCCAGTTGCTAAGGGAGACAAATTTAGTCTTAATCAGTGCCCTAAAGGAAATCTGGAAATTCAGGAAATGCAAAAGATCCCTTATGCATCAACTGTAGAGAGTCTTATGTATGCTCAAGTTTGTACGCGTCCGGATATAGCGTTCATAGTTGGGTTTTAGGCAGATATATGAGTAATCCAGGAATGGATCATTGGAAAGCAACCAAAAGGGTCATGAGGTACTTTAAGGGAACAAAAGATTATATGCTCACATATAGAAGATCATACCAATTAGAGATCATTGAGTATTCTGACTTCGATTTTGCAGGATGCCAAGATAGTAGACGATCTACTTCGGGCTATGTTTGTCTGTTGGCCGGTGGTGCAATTTCTTGGCGATCTTCAAAGCAAACTCTTGTGGCTTCATCCACCATGGCAGCTGAATATATAGCATGTTATGAGGCATCACATCAGTCATCATGGCTGAGAAATTTTGTCACTGGGCTGCGAATTGTGGAAAGAATTGAAAGACCACTAAAGTTATATTGTGACAATAGGTTAGTCGTATTATTCTCCAACAACAATAGGAGTTTAGCAAAGTTGAAACACATCGACATTAAGTTCCTAGTTGTTAAGGAGAAAGTACAAAGTGGACAGCTTTCCATAGAACACTTAGGCACTAACTCCATGATTGTGGATCCTCTTACAAAAGCTATCACACCCAAGCTCTTTCATGAGCATACTGCTCACATGGGTGTTCTACAATGTGACGATTTTTTGGTTTAGTGAGAGTTAGAATGTGTACACCTTTATTATGTTCTATGTAATTTCAGTATTATGTATGGATACTTTATATTCAAACTTCAGTTGATTAATCATTCAGTTTTGTATTCTGTCTTTATAATTTGTACAATAAGGTTTTATGTTATTATTAAGGATCTCACTAAAGTTAAGTAAGACCAGTTGAAAATTGACATGTACAGATCATATTCATGTGATTTTCATGCTACACATTTCATATTGAATCTATGTCATTTAGTTGTGTCAATGTTGGTGGTCATTGTTGAATTAGTCATGATTGATATGGCGAAATTCACTGTGATTCGATATGGAGACAGGACTAATGGACGGGATAATTTGGGTATGCCTGAGTCATAATGGCAATATTTAAGCGCGCAATAAGGATAACACGTATGGTGAATCATATATGTGACTAGTGGGAGATTGTTATAATTTCTAACAGTTTATGGGTCACAAATATAATTCTATAATTGTGTTATAGCCATTATTTAATTAGCCAAATATAAAATGGTCTTCAAGAATTAATTTGGTGACTAAGGGCATATGTGTGATGAAATATTATAAGTATAGATACCTTCGGGCAATTTCTGAATTGATGACGGGACTGAATTAGAGTTATTGCAACTTAAGTAGTAACCGCTACAGTTATTTTTATGGGTTATGGTCCCCATTTGTAGAGCAACAGGTTTGGTTGAGTAGCTGATGAGAATAAAGGTGGATTAAAAGAGGAGTTGTCAATAAGGTAACATCTCCATCAGAATTCTATCAGGTTGAAACTCTCCTTGGCTTTTGATTCCCCTCTAAAGAACCAGAAGGAAAACCATCAGGCTTTATCATCTGGAAGATCTTCATACCCACATACCCTTGAAAATTCCAAATGGCTAATCAATGTATGCTTTTCTTCTTCACTATGAAATCAATTGGGGTTTCTTCGGTCTAGATCAGGGTTGTTCCATTTGGGTTTATGTATGGGCATAAACGTTTTGTTATAGGAACAAAGCTCTGATCATTAGGTTTTCCGCATTCAGTTTAAAGGATTATACATAGAAATCCAACATTCTCCACTAGTAGAAACAGAGAGGGATCCATTCAGGAAGATTCCCCAACTCCATGCCTTCCACTTTACCCTTAGCCTTGACACACCAAGAACCACCAAGCTTCTTGTCATGATAGAAGTATTCATGCTGGTGTATGCATGCAAGACTTGAAAACACCATCATGCATAGATGAAGAAACAAAAACAAAATACAAGTTTCTTCTTCACCAACCCATTGTTCATTATTAAACTCACAGTGTATAAAGAATTTTGCTCATAAGCAAAGAAAACACAAGAAGAGAGATTGATGGATACAAGAAGATAGAATGGATAAGCGAAAGTGTATAATTATTACTCTGATACCATGTTAAAATGGTAGAAAACATGAAAAAAAAACTTCTTGATGAGTCAAGAAGTATGAGAGAAAATCGTGAATGAGAAAATGAAAGCTTTCTATATTGAATTGAGTTACAAGGAATAAGGGAATCGCTCTTTATATACTACAATGTCTAACTAATAACTAACCAGTTAATCGATTAATTAAACTCTTAATCGATTAATGAAAACAATATTACAACTAACAAACTGAAATTAACTAACAACTTTAATAGCAAGTACATAACATATTGTCCATAATTATTAGGGGCACTAAATATTTTTTACATACACTTTTATTTCTATATGACAAGTATGTCATTGTTTTTATTATTTTTTAAATTTGTTAGGTTGTCAATTATTATTACTTTATCCATAACTTTGCCCAATAATTTGATACCTGGATCACATAGTTTATATTAATTGAAATAAAGATTTGATATAGAGTAAAAAAACATGAGACTGTTTAATGCTTATTAAGAATAAAACCTATAAAAAAATATTAGATGAAAGTCTCTTACAAGTAATAATAATCAAGCCTGAAAGGAAAATGTATCTTAAGTTCTTCCAGTTTATATAAAGAGTGAGTGGGGATTCACTTACTCCAAGAGGAGAGCACATCTGCTGTCCCACACTTTGTGTCACTCTATGTACAATGAGTTTATGATTGGTCAGAAAAATATTTAATAATTAAATTTTAATTTAAATATATTTGTTCTGACCAATCATAAACCTATGGTACATGGAGTGGCACAAAGTGTGGGACAGCAGATGTGTACCCCTCTAAGAGTCTCTTCATCCTAACCATCAATTTTATGGACATATAATAGTTTAGATATACTCACTAATTCAAATAATTGGATTTCCCTAGAATTATATTGATGGTCAGAATGGATAGTAAGTTTAAAAAACTTATTCTTAGAGTAAGTGGATCCCTCCCTTTATATGAAACCTCTTTTATTCAAAATATATTATAAAAATATGACATAATTAATTCATTTAATATATAATGTGCACTTATTTTATTTTGTCATCACAATTTATTTTAAGTCCCAAATTTTGTTTGAACTTTGATTTTCAAGCTTCTTAAAGTGTGTGCCCAAAATTTTCCCCGCACCAGACCTATAACACCTCATTTTGCTAATTGATTTGGCTGAAATGGATCCAATATGTTTTGGGGGTACACAATTAGTTATCATGGGAAGACTGATAAATTATTATAATAGTGTGTTGGATGCTCTTTTTATGATTATCAGATGTTTTGATGTTTTGTGCCACCTATGGAAAGGACTAATACAATGGTCTTATAGTTGTGTTTTCTGGTGTAACCATCACAACATGAAAATATATACTACATATAAAACTAGTTTTGCTAATTAAAAGAAATAGTCTAATTTAATGACTCCATAAAAAATCGGGTAATGTTTTTTAAATCATAAAGAAATGTGGAATACCTAATTATGATCTCTCTTCAAACAAAGTATCACTTTATCAAAAATACAACAACTCCAATTTCTAAAGTGCCAAATCAGATTTTTTAGAAAAAGGTTTGTAGAAATTAATTTAAACCACCCAAAACTCATAAAGGGAATATTTCAAAGTAAGTTAAAACCTTTCTAAAGATACATTTCGATATTGCGGAACTACAAATATTCATTAGTGAAAGTAACTTAATAAAAACGTTATTCATAACTCTTACTTATTTCCTGAGTAGACTTTCTTACATTTCATAAAATTTCCAATCCAAAACATACTTTTATTTACAAAATACATGTCACTATACTTATCTTTGTTCCAATCAAGGTTAATTCTCAAGAAAGAATTAGACCACTATAGTGGCCCAACACCACCGCATAACTTAGAAATTAAAAATAAATTAATCAAAATTATTGTTTGCCCAACACGACTTCTTTACGTCTAACAAAAATAAATTGGCGCTCCAAAGTTGTATTGGCCCAACACAACTTCTAAAATATGTTTATAAAAAAGAAATTGATCGAAAAGTTGTATTAACCCAATATGACTTATAACTAAAATTAAACAAATAATTGGGTCCTTCAAAAGTATGCTGACCCAAAATGATTGCTAAGTTAGAAATGAAGAAAAATTTAGCTGTTCAAAAGTTATGTTAATAGAATAAAACTTTTAACCGTTTTAAAAATAGGTCATTTCACATGCTATAGAATGTAAAAATAATTCTCGTCCAAAAAAGTTTTAGCAGATAAACATAGCAAAGCAGGGGTTGAGATCATCTCCAATATCAACAGTACTAAAATATGAGGTAAATAGTATGTTTAATAATTTATAATTTTTTATTAATAAATATTTTAAATCTAGACCGTTAGAAACAAATCATTATTTCCATACAGTAGGGGAGAAGATCTAATTTCAACACAGCAATATTTCAATCAGTGTTATTAATATCGTACATGTTATCATACTGGTAAGGGTACTAATATAGTAGTATAATGGTTTAATCGGTGGTATAACAGTTCAACCGATGGTGCACTAAATAAACCACATACCGGCAAAATTAGATATACATATCTAATATATTAACATTAATGTTGAAAAATCAATAAAAAACAATTTTTTTTATTTTCATTAAAAAATTAATTTTAAATAAAAATCGGCCGGTATGACCGGTCCAATTTAATTGAAAACCAACCGGTATAACTAGTTTTAGCTGGTTTTGACCAATATAATTACATGACTAGTATAATTATTAACCATACTGGTATTGAAATTGGTTCACCGGTTTACCGTTCAACTAGCCGGTATGAAATGGTTTTAATAATCCTGATTCCCACTGCCCAACTATTGCATGGAAGTATTTGACTTGGTTAAGGGACTAAACTATTGTTCCAGAGTATACCATCTAAAGATCGTTTTCTTCGTGCGCAACCCCTTCTTATTCCATTGCGCATATATTCTTTGTTACACTCTTTTCCAATATTTGCACCCTCCCTTGGAATTCCCATTACTGTCTTCTATTCCCGTGACCAAAGTGCTATTCCCTCTGCTATATCTTGTCATTCAAACATGTAGAAAGAAAGGTGTGGAAGACTAACAACCAAGAGGAAAGCACCAGAGTATCTCGATGAAATTCAAGTGGCATGGGACAAAAGAGGAAGGTGGTGGTCTAAAACTTTAATGGTCTATTTGCGAATTAGATTTTTGAAGGAAGAGAAAGAAAATGAAATACTTGGGAGCCAAAATACACTTTAGATATTGCTTTGGAGCCTTCCTTTTTCCATCCAAAACTTTAACTCGCAAATGAACACTAATGATCTGTTTGCTAGTTGATTTTTAAAATGTGATGATGTAAAATGAAAAGTCCGGAATCATGAAATACACTTGTAACCTTTCATTTCCCTTTCTTTCACTTCAAAACCCAACTAACAAAACGAAAATATATGGTTGAAAACAACTCTCAATGTATTTCATAACTCTAAAGTCTTTCTCTCCATCCATTATCCTCTGATTCGTATACACAAGGCTTCAGGAGGAACTCAAGTATTTTTCTAAATAGGAGCAGTACATGAGGAACTTGCATATATGAGCACCTAAAATTTGACAACTCTTGCAACAAATAAAATTGTTCTATCACTTTTCATCCTTTATGTCTAGACGCATCCCTAAAATCTCATCTAAAAATTAACTAACTAAAAGCAGTCACATAGGGTGTAAAAGTGACATTTTTTGACACTGTTCTGTGTCATCCATATTTTCCCATAAAGGGCAAGGGCCTAAAAAGAAAGCACCAGCAGAAATCAAAGGTTACAGGGTCTAAACTAAAACGAACTAATCTATATTCATAATAATCAGTATTAATAAAGTAACAAATGCATCAAACAAAGACACAATCAACCAACTACAATATAAATCCATACCAAAATCTTACATAAATTTGCACCACGTGATCATACACTGGCCAATAGATCCGAAACAAAACCGACCCAATGAAAACACGAGTGAGCAAGAAATACAAGAGTTAAAAACTAAAAATATCAATACTCAGATGGGGAAATAACTAAAAATATCAATACTCAGATGGGGAAATAACATCATCGATCTTCAGTATCATCTTGACAACCTGAGTTGCGAGCAAGATCTGTTGCTGCTTTCCAATCAAAGTTTCAAAAACATTTTGCTCACGCATGTCATTAGTGCCAACATCATTGCAATCAATACCAAAATGAGGATAATTATCCTGAAGGTAGAGCTAATGTTAGTGGTATTATATAAAGTAAACCAAGTACATATATAGTATGGTGAGAGTGCACAAGTGCAGTAACGACAAACGAGGCTCAAAGCACTCATGAACTATGTTAAATTTACCTTTATTTGCTGAGACTTCACAGCAGATAACGTTTCAATTGGTTGGAGGCCACTATTTTCTGCAAGGGCCATAGGGATATACTCTAAAGCATCTCTGAATGCCCTGATAGCATACTGCAGGGGAAATAAAAAAACGAAAGATAAATGAAGTTCCCGAAATAACCAAACAATACTAAATTACTGATGAAATTACATTTGATCCATTACCAATGTACCAGGATAAACTCTATAGACTACAAGTAAAGAACAGTGTTTTTTAATAGACTTTTTAAACAGGTGGCATCATATGATTGGTTGAAAACGTAAAACTATTACAATGAATAAAAATTAAACCCAGAGTTTAAAAATAATAGTACCTGTTCCACTCCAGGGTGTTTATCAGCAGCTGCCTCCACAGCAATAGAGCAGGAAATTTCAGCTGAACCACCACCATATACAATAGAATTGTTGCGGATGAGATTCCTAGCCACACACAAGGCATCATGTATACTGCGCTTAGTCTCCTCTATGATCATTTTGTTACCTACCAAACAAGACAGCTTTTATTAATTTGTCAAGATTGCTAAGACATTTATCAGTCTTCAAAGTCCATTTTAAAAAACTCAGCATTAAATACAGTTGTTGACAGTTGCCAATCCATTGACGCAACAGGTAATATTTGAAAGAAGTTTAAAATTCACACCTTGATGCAATAAAGTAGCGAACACAATATTGAACCACTATATGTTAGAAAATCATCTTTCTCCAGAAAGGTGAGTAATTACAAAAAATCCAAAACAAGCCAGTTAAATAAAGAGGTAGCAAACTACTGGTTCTCACCTCCACGAATGAATATTGTTACAGCCCTTGAATTTGCACAATGCTCAATGTACAGCATTCGGTCTTTGGTTGTACCAAAGGATTTCTCTCGAACCAGACCAGCCTTATAAAAATATATAAACAATTAATGTTATTCCAATCAAACGTGCAAAAACAGTGTGTATGAGTCCTTAGTGTAAAGAATGCCAGATTGCTACCCAACATTGGATATCGGAAGAATGGTATTACTACCAAAGTTCTACGTTATTGAACCCACAATTGCATGTGAATTGAAGATTAGTAGCAAGCCCAAAGAAATAGAAGAAAGGAAAACTATAATTTAAAGATCCTGAGAACCCCCAAATATAAAGAGTATAGGATACCTTTCCCAACTTTTCTGGAGTTAACTCCTGGAACCTAGGCACTATTCTTCCACCTGCATTTACAAATAAATAATCACTTCTTGACTGCATAGAAAAATATCATAGCAACAGCTAACAGTCATAACTCACACACAGTTATCTTGTAGAAAGAGTTACAAACTTACAAAGAATACAATGTTCAACGAAAACAAACCTGTTGCTATAGCTATCAATTCCAACTCAACACCACCAACCCATCTGACAGCTGGCAAGTTCCTGTTCATTAGGAGATGATTCGCTTCATCATCAAAACCCCATTGGCAGATAACCAAGGTTGCACCCACATCCTGCAGATTATATAAATTTAAACAAATTAATAAAAACAGGTATATAACAAACAGAAAATTCTAGAAATTCAATGAAATCCCACCTTGCATTTTTGAACCATGTCATCAAAATACTGTTGTTCTTGCTTCCTTAATGTCTGGAACTTCTCCACTGTATCAATATCAACCTTATGCTTAGTCTTTGGCTTTGGAGGCTCAAAGGGGCAAGTTAAGATAGCAATTTGAGCATCTTCAATTTGCTTAGGCATTTGGGGATGGCTCATATCCTTGTCAACAACAATTCCATATATTAACTCAGTATCTTCCAATTTACCACCAACTTTTCCTTCTACTTTAATTAAATCTAAGTTAACATCTTTTCTCTCTAGATCAGCAACAGCAAGAACAGCTTTGACTGCAATTTCAGCCAAGCTACGTTTGCACCGATTCACACTGCACATAAGAACGAACAAAAGACAGGATTATATAACTATATGTATCATACAACAAAGTAAATGATTAATCAGCAATTATATCACAATGCACTCACATTTTTGAAGACAAAGTAGTCATACAAGTTTGAATCAGAGGCTCCAAATCCGTCACTCCAAATTCAAACTTGTTAGCTACATGTTCTAGATGTTCAACAGCAATTCTGGATGCTGTTTCATAGCCCTCAGCGACCCTAATTGGATGAATTCCTCGTTCTAAAAGCTTCTCAGCTTGCTCAAGAAGAGCTCCAGCCAGCACAACAACTCCTGTGGTGCCATCACCGATTTCATAGTCCTGACTCCTAGACAGCTCAACCATCAGCTTTGCAATTTGATTGTCAACATCCATCTGCTCCAAGATTGTTGCACCGTCATTTGCTGAAAACACGAGGTTACTAGTAAGTTACAGTAACAACAAAAATGCCAGAGACAACCACTCAAGACAGTTAATAACTAATAAACTTCTAGCATAAACCATAAAATGCAATCAAAAGCCTATATGTCTCAATGTGGTAATGACGTAACTGCTAATTCCAGGTAATCATCAACATCGAGACAGTTCAATCACGTGTTATACTTGTTAAAGTACAAACTACACATATGCAACCAAATTTCTTTCATAATCAAAACTTAGTAGAACTTTCACCTCCTGGAAACTTCTAAACAACGCACATTTTACTTCAATATAAGGTTAGCCATTTAATCACAAAACATAAGCTCTACTCAAATCTACAAGAATTTAAGTGCTAGGATGCTAAACAAGACACAAAATATGACACAACAAACACACCTGTTACTGATCTAATTAGCAAAGATAAGCTCAACTTAAATCTATAAGGATTTAACCACTAGGATGCATGGATATAACACAATACAACACAACAGACACAGAAATGATTCACACCAAAGTGTACCCAGATGTACCTAGTATATGTACCCCAAATTAAAATAATAATAATAATAATAATAATAATAATAATAATAATAATAAATCGATACCCAATACAAACCCAGTGAAGTACTCATGCTTCATACTTACCAGTATACAAAACTGTCCCTGAAGTAAGCAACCATATTTGTTTCATTATAAAACATTAGTTAAACTCGCATTTAAAATCTTCTATAAACACTACCTCAAACATATTTTACATCACTGATTTATTTAGCCAACACAAACCCTACTCAAATCTACAAAAACTAAAACATTTACTTACAAATGATAAAAACTAAAGTGTAAAATTGATCATTTTAGGTTCAGTTCATAAAATAAAATAAAAGTAGAGATCGAAAGAGAGAGTAGAACAGACATATGGTGACGTCACCGTCGGGACTAGAAAGCATTTTGTCCATTCCTTTAGGGCCAAGCGAGGTTCTGAGAATGCGAGCAACGGCTTTGCCAGCGGAGATGTTAGATTTCTGAGCATCGAGACCTCTTAGCCTACTCTTCTGTTCCTGTTCCTTTAAAATAATGAAGGGCCTTCCGTATTCGTCGAAAGCCAACGCCATTTTGTGATGATGGCGATGAAGGAACCAATGGGAAAGAAAATGATGGTGATGTTGCTGAAGAAGAAGAGTGTAGAAATAAGGTTACTGAAGGAAGGAGAAAAGTATACTCAGATTTTGGAACACAGAGTCTTATGGTTCCCACCTTTTTCTGAGTTTTCAAGTAAGGAGCCCTAACCCTATGCATGTTGTGGTTATAATTTTTGGGTTAGTAACGTGGGCTGGGCTTGAGGAATTAAGTGTACGTAAGTGCTATGATAATTCATACAAACCATTTTAATAATTTCTTGTGCATTTTTTCCTTGGTCTCTAATTTTCTAGAGCTTAGGGATGATAAAAATATTATGGGTGTCGACAAAATACTTGTAATAAGTACTTGCCAAAATAGTTTATGGATTGGATCATGTATTATGATACTTCTTAGGGTGTGTATATTCATAAATTTTATTTTAATTAAATAATTCTTATATTTATATTTTTTTATTAATTTGAAATTATATATAATAAACTTTATTGATTAAAATGTAATGATAAATTTACCACATATATTATATATATATATATTGTAAGAAAATATATAAACAAATAATTAAAATTGAAAAATGCAGCTACTTATCACCTACAAATAGATGTTGGGATGGGCACTAATAAACACTACTAATAGTACATTTGAAATCAGTGACATGTTGTATGGAACAGAGATGATACTATTAGTAGTCACGCATTTGCGTCACACATCCACCTTTTATATTCATCTAAAGTTCTAAAACTATACTCCTTTCAATTTTCCTTTTCTTCTAGGCCCTTCCTTCTTCATTCACTCCAATTCTCATTAACTCTCGCCTGTCTTAGAAGGCAAAAAATTTGGTTTCCTGCTAATTGTATCTATATTTGATATGCATTTTTTTGTTTGTTTTTTATGTTTTCATGTTGTGTGGATAAGTAATAATCCAAATAAAACAAACGTGCAACTAGAAACTAGGAAAGCAGTGAACATGTCTAACCCTTTAAGGGTGTGTTAGATAATACTTATTTTGGTTATGACTAAACTTTAAATAATGGTTTTGAAAACTTCGAAAATCTCGACATTTGAAATAATTGTGAATATTTTTAGTCGATATGACTATTATTATGACCCATATGGTTTCAACGACTCCAAAAACCTTAATATATCTATGTTTGTAGTGGTCACAAACCCATTTTTAAAACCTTATATTCTAGTTTATTTAAATGATTTAAATTAAACCTAGTATATGATATACAAAATGGCTAATTCGACATATGTGGGATTCAAAGGTAACGCTTGAATCGGGTAACCATCGTTTAGATGTTTTTTTAGGAAGGGAGATAAATCGAAGGAAAAAATGAAAGAAAATAGGGCAGTAACAAATTATTTTCCTTCTATTTGTTTGTGTATTTGAAATCCTCTTAAACTAATTATTTTCCCTCTTATATGTGTGTATTTGGTTACCATATTTGGCACGTGAATGAATAAGGAGAGCAATGGTTTGAAGAATCTTTAGCATTTTGACACGTCAATTTACCATATTTGTTACTTTATTAACTTCAGCACATGATGGTAAATATAAAACATAACCAGAATTACTACATCATCCATTGTTTCTAAGCTACCAGAAAAGATGCCTAGAAGCCACTAAGGATGGTGTTAAAAAAACTGGATTAAAAATTATCATGTCAACAAAGATATTATTGGGTAGAGTCCCATAATAGTTTACGTTCTTTAAGACGTTTTGTAATAGTGTTAAGAACATGCAATTAAATTAAAAATTATGACATCCCAAAGACAAAACAGCTTAAATCACTATATTAGATAACTATTGTATTGTAGAAACTTTTCTAAAATTGCACCTACAAATAGGACTTTTCCTACTAAAAGAATATATGGCTAATGCCACTAGAAGATCCTATGTGCCATGGGAAGAAAGAGCAAAGGTAGCTGAAAGTGCATTGACGGAGAAGAGAAAGCATAAAGAGGGAATACATTTTTAACTTATGTGCCAAAAACTGTGATTGATCAAAAAACACTTAACAATTAAACTTTTAATTTAAATACATTTTTTTAACCAATCGACCAATGATGGCACAAGGGGTGACAGAAATTATGGGACCATACATCTACTCTGATAAAGAGCGAGGAAAATTTGTGGAAAACATCTCAACTAGTACGATTTATGAAGAGACCAAATGCTCTATTTATATGCCTCAGAACAGAAACGGACATAAGAACATTGATGCAAATCTCATCCATTGTAAAAAAACGAATGGCTAGATGAAGCACAAGAGGAGTAGATGCTAGCATGTGTGAGTGGTGTGCGACAGGTTGTTGGTGTGTGTCAAATATTCAAAGACGTGTCAGACATTCTGACATGTGAGCGCTTGTTGATATAGACTGTCTTTCTTCAAAAATAATTAAGAAAAATAAAAGTCAGTTTTTCAAAAAAAGATTTACAGCACAAAGCTCATGCCTAATCCCTAACCCGCCGAGTCGAGCAGCGAAGGCATATATACGTGTGGTGGTCATGTGGTGTGCATCCCTCGCCACAAAAATTGTTGTACCGACTTCATTACTTTAAATAGTCTTCAATCATTCCCATTTCCTAATATGAGACTTGCTATTTATTCAATTCACACATTTCATCGTTCGGATTGTAGTTTCCAAACCCCTGACTTTAACATAATGTAATTTGCTAAATTCTACAAAGGCATCCAGATATAAATTAAATCAACTATAGGCTAATTTAATTTATAGCCATAAATGTATCCGAGCATGAGATCATATTTTTTATCCCAAACTTTGTGTTACTTCATGTACCATTTCATTCTCATTTGTTAGAAAATGTAAACTAGATAACATTCTCCCCCATCTAGTAAAAGTATGACACATGTACTATTTTGTTTAGTTTTAGAAATATTTTATAGAAAATGATTAAATATGACACATGTCATGATTTTAGTGACTGAAGGACATAACTTTTTATACTACAAGATACTTTATTCCCATATTTAATTCATGTTTTATTTTTCTCACCAATAGAAAATGAAGGGTACATGAAGTGGTACAAAATTTGGGACATAAGATGTGACTCCTCATTGTTCGAAATTTATAATTTCTAATTAAGGTGGACATCATAAATTTAATACAATTATATCAACTATTTATTTTGGGTTACAAAACAAGTGATCTAATTAGTGACAACTCATAAGACTTCTAAAACGGATAACGAATATGTGTTTAATGAGTGGATACCCAAACAGTTGGCTTATAGGGGATAATGAGAATCCTATAAGTAAACGCATAAGGAATATGATCCTCAAGACACCAAATCACAAATAGATTTTACATCTCCCTATCAGATAAAAAATGAAGGTCCCAAAAGGAATTCATGATTTGATTGAGGAAGTCCATCATACCAAAACTCTCTCAAAAGATATATCAAAGAAGTAGATCAGATAACATGGATTAATGTTGTTAGGTATTAGTGACAAAATACACCTAGAAGGGGGCTTGAATAGGTGTTGCGGTTCCCACTTACCACTATTTGCACCAACTCCCTGTTTTGGAAATTTGACTAGTTAATCGATTAATGATATGACTTAATCGATTAAGTCGCACAGAAATTGCAGTTGTTGACTGGCTCAATTACAGATTACACATAATTGATTTAGCATATAATTTTTATCACAATTAATCTTTGTTTGGTAGTAATGCAATATTCAAAATATCAGCTTCAATAGGCAATTAACAGATACTAAAAATAGTAAAGAGATAAGGGAAAGAAACAGCCTGCAACAAGGTTTTTATACTGGTTCGTTTTGCGGTCCACTGCAAAACTACATCTAGTCCTCCCCTCTGATCTAGAAGATTTTTCTTCACTAAAATTGAAACAATGTGCCTTACAAACACACTTCCAATTACAAGACCTTGAATGCTCCCTTCTTGAGTTCCCAAAACCTATACCTTGGTTTGACCTTACCCAATCGCTTAGGAAAATCTTTCCTACGATCCAGCCCCAACCAAGAGTATGCTCTAAACTCAAGACCTCCAAGTCTTGGTGAAGACTCTCTGATCTCTGTGGTGGTACGACACCAAGAGACGACTTTACCTTGTTACACAATCAACACAAAAACAGTAGTAATGTAAAGCAACAATATAGCTCAAATATAAAAAGAAAGAACAAGCTATTAAACCTATACAAATCTCACAATTTCTATGAATATGTATAAGATGAAAATCATGAAGAACATGTGATTTTTCCCTTTAATAGATATCTAAACAGTAGTGAAAGAATCATGCAAGAACAAGAAGAACACATTTGATAATATGCAATGGATGACATGTTAGTCCCTAAGCATAATACTATCTCACTCTAATCTCACATGCAATTCTTTCTGCCTATATGACATACATTAAACATGAAAATACACAACCTAGCAATTCTAATATGAATACATGAATGTATCAAAACATATATGAAATCTGTTAACAAAACAATTTATATAGAAAAGCTGTTTTTCACCCAGTTAATCGATTAACGGGTTGTTAGAGAGTAACTGAAATTTGTTTTTCAGTTTTCTGTTGAAACTGTTAAAACTGTTTTTACGTTAATCGATTAAAGCTTTGCTTAATCGATTAACTGACGTATTTTCAGTTAAGATGTCAATTGGTAAACTACTTATATGTTATGCTTATCAACTATACATGTTTTACCTTTATGTTATGCCTAAAATGCACAAATAACATGTATGATTAATGCATGAACATATAATAAACTAGATGGCATGTCTCATGTAAATGATATGATATTTTTAGGCTTTGTGAGATTTGCATCTAGATTTACCTAACCTAGACTCAATAACTAAGACACATCTAATACTCTAGCCTAGAGATGAAGCTCTTGAACCTTTGGCATGTTGATTTTTTGAGTTGTCTTTAAGCTTTCACTAAGTCCTTTGTTTTCATCAAAACATAGGCAAGCTAAAGTGCTTTATTGACGCTTGCACTTTCAATCTCCCCCTTTTTGATGATGACAAACTCAACACCAAATTTTTTTTGATGCGTAGCTTGAAGATGATCACAGAATGCATGGTTGTTGATTTCAAAGTTAAAGCACATAGCTTAGACAACGGAAGGTTGGTATTATTTACAACCTGCACATATTAAAACAACAAAACAACCTTTCTCCCCCTTTTGACATTATCAAAAAGATAACCTAAATGAAATTTTGGTCAAAAGTAAGAAGATATATGAAGTGAACTCAAACTGTAATTAATCAATTAGTGTTGGGAATTTAATTAATTAAGCATTTGATGAAAGAATTGAACAAGTTCACAAATTTATAAGCATTTAATCGATTAAAACAACAGGTTAATCGATTAAACCAACAGAATACATCAATATGACAGATTTAATGACATGGAGGCTAATATATGAACTATTTAAGCATGAAATGATCAAGCATTTACAATATAACATTGAAGCACTAGGCTCAATCAAGCATAAGATAAACATATAACCAAACATGATAAAGATCCATTAAACATGCAATCATGCTATATTTGACATATATAAGCAAAATGAAACCATAATAGAAACGATTTAAGTTCAGAAATGGCATGCATATCAAGTCATAAAGTTTGCAGAAAAAGTAGGTAGTTACAATTCAGAAAGAAAAGAGAAAATAGATCTCGAAATTACAAAGTAGCATAAATCCTACAAATTAGCCAAATTAAAGGACTAAACCTAGGGCAATCTAAGATCTAAGGCCTTCTAATCTAGGGATGCTGAGGAGGATCCTTGTTATCAGGTATGGTTAAGCTACTATCACCATGGATGAGGATTCTCAGCTTCTAAAATTGTGCACAAAATCTCGCATTATGTGCCTCAGCAGTGTTCTGGGCAAAGCTCCTCATAGCCTGATAGTGGTTATTGATGTAAGCAACCTAGCGCTCCTCAAATTGTTCCAAATCAGTATGGTAGGAGTCATTCAAAGACTGATAGTGTAAATCCACCCTGTTATTCAGCATTTGCTCCATGGCATCCAAGTGAGCTAATCCAAAGGATGACTCTTGCTGCGCAGTTCCAGATGGCTCCCCCTGAATCTCTACATTAGGCTGATCTGTACCATCATGTTGCTCATCATCAGATAGCTCCAAATCCACTGTAGTAAAATCTTCCTAGAATTGCTAAGTACTTCCATACTTGTAGAGACCCATCTTGTGGATAAGGCTTTCACAAACAAGGTGATCTTTGTCAGAAGTCTCTATAACGATGGTGTCAGAAATGTCAATATGCAGATAGTCAATAATCCTCGATATGAAGATACTATAAGGCAACAATTTGGATTGCGATGTAGAGACATTATACATGACCTTCAGAATCTCTTCAGGCCAATTAACCATTATATTCTCCTTCACATCATACACGAATCTCAGATCATTAACAGTAGGTTGTGCGTGGTTAGTCAGATGTACGCAATCAAATAGTGAAGCAATCTATTCTCTACCGATAAAGAACTAGCTTTAGTCAATTCTCGATGGACATACAAATGGGGACCTCTCAAACATGATTTATATACCTCAACAACATCGAAATCAACAAGTCATTCACAATCACCTAGGCTAACACCAGTAGTGGATAAGCCACCCACATTCATAAAAATACTACTATCCATCTCAAAAAGATTTTTGAAATCATAGACCAATATCTACCATCCTTATAACAGAAATTAGCATAAAATTCCCTAATAAAAGCTGGGTACAGATTATCCGTTAATTCCAAAAACATTATAGCACCCTGAGCCTGCATACCTTGCGGAAATTCGAAGTTCTGTTCCTCCATCCAGATTAGATCAACATACCTTATGTAGGTGGGTTTCCTTTCCAAAAATTTGGACAACCGGGTCTCCTAAAGTATGAGTGAGTAGTAGGGATCTCCACGGTTGTGCCTCACGTTCGGATTTGAAGATGAAGCATTAGGAGCCCTACGAGTGCGTTGAGTCGTTGTCTTGAACCTCTTCGAACGTCCTCTTTCCATTGACGACTAAAACTGCGATTAATGGAGGATGAGCGAGGATAAAGAAGGGAACCTAGAGCTTAGGGTTTTGGAGATGGGAATGGGATTTCTTAGGAAATAGAGATGAATTGAGGTGCACAAATGGAGCAAAGGTGAGGTTTAATACTTCTATTAAGCTAAGATTTTGAATTTGCTGCTTGCATTTGAGATTTTCAGAGAAAATGAGGAAGATAGGGTTTAGAAAAATGGCAAAAACGCTCCTGATTCTAATATACCTGCTGTCGTTTATCGATTAAGTGTTGCATTAAATCGATTAATCAGTGTAAACATTCTAGGTTTTCAGAAAAATGAGCCTAGGTAATCGATTAAAATTTGTATTAATATGTTAAATTTGATGAAAATTAAAATGTTTGCTACTGGAACTCATTTTAATCGATTAAGGAGGATAGTTAATCGATTATCTGACATCAGATATGCCGAATTAAGAGGTTTTTGGATTTTAAAAGCTTACAAAGATTTCTAACATTTATCAAGTAGTTTTTATTTAATCACATATACATTTTCAGCTTATCACACAAGAACATGAGTCATAAAAGGAATTAGATGCATTCATAACAAATATACATTTTGAAGCATATGAGACATAAATCATGCGAAACATACAATAACATTTTCAGACGATTTTTAATCAAGATAATTTTCATCAAGAATTCCAACTTCTCTTCGAAGAACATAGAAGGTATCTCGTGAGAGAGGCTTGGTGAAAATATCAGCCAATTGCTTAGATGTTTCAATAAATTCAAGCACACAATCGCCTTTTTGCACACGATCATGCAAGAAATGATGTCTAATTTCAATATGCTTGGTTCTAAAATTTAAGACGGGATTCTTGGATAGGTTTATGGCACTTGTGTTATCACATTTTATGGGAACCTTTTCTAATATTAGTCCAAAATCCTGAAGTTGCTGCTTCATCCAAAGGATTTGAGCACAACACACACTGGCGACAATGTATTTTGCTTTGGCGGTGGACAAAGCAACACATGCTTGCTTTTTACTGTGCCATGCAACTAAGGAACTACCAAGTAAATGACAAGTCCCACTAGTGCTTTTCCGATCCAACTTGCATCCCGCAAAATTAGAACCGGAATACCCTAACAAGGATAATGAGGCATCTGGGATACCATAATCCCATATTAGTTGTTCCTTTTAAATATCTCCTAATTCGTTTTACAACAGTATAATGTGAATCTTTAGGCAAAGCTTGAAATCTAGCACACATACAAACACTAAACATAATATCGGGGTGACTCACAGTTAAATACAATAATGAGTCGATAATCCCATGATATTTGGTTACCTCGATTGCTTTTCCCTTTTCATCTTTATCTAGATAGCATGTGGACGCCATAAATGTTGAAGCCTCTTTACACTTTTCCGTGTCGAACTTATTTAGTAGCTCTTTGCAATATTTCGATTGATGAATGAAGATGCCATT